>NC_136492.1:128039518-128092018 GCF_053919585.1 Euprymna scolopes
CAGTATGGCAGGCACGACAGGAAGACGAATGAACACATTTCTAAAGAAATGGCAGAAACACTAGAGGAGTACCTCCAATCTGTGGTGGAATGGGGACAAAAGTGGTTAGTCGCGTTCAATGCGGCCAATACTAAACTAGTTTAATTCAATAATTACAAGAAACCCTCTCTACCACCTATAGCAATTGCCAACGACTCTTTATCTGATAGTACATATCACAAACTCCTTGGCATAACGTTCACAGGAAACATGAGTTGGAACAATTACATTGAAGGCATTGCCAGGGCCGCTGCAAGAAAGGTCGACTCTCTCTACCGTGCTAGAAAACTATAACACCCGAAAGTATCCTGTATCTTTATAAGGCCACCATTCGCCTATGTATCGTGTATTGCTGCCACATCTGGGCTGGTGCATCTGCTACTAGTCTCTCGCTATTTGACAAGGTTCAAAGAGAGTCGCAAACCTGATAGGCCCTTACCTGGCATCTAAGCTTTAGCCTCTGTCCCATCGACGAAATGACGCATCCGTCTGCCTGTTCTACAAGTATTTTAGTGGTGAATGCTCTGAGGAACTGCAATCACTTGTGCCCCCACGACGTGATCACCCACGACAAACCCAACAGGCTGCTAAATCCCACCCCCACACTGTATAGATCTCTAGATGTAAAAGATCTTTCCCAGAACTGCTAGACCCTGGAATTCCATTCCAGGTCCCTGCTTCGCACCCAGTACTTAGATGTCGAAGCGAGAAGAACGGGGAAAAGCTAAACTCTCTCCGTAGAAGACTGTTTGGTGCGGTTTATCCATTATTAGAATGCTGCAAAACACGATTACCTCTGCTGATATTTTGTTTTTTGGAAAAGCTTACAAATATAATCTCTAATTTTTCATTGGTTACTTTTGCCCCGATTTGCTGTCTGCAACTTCCTTCCGTCAAAATATAATCATTTTACTTTTGTTGTTTTGACAAAAGTGTATGGACTTATTTGGAATTCTGCCGTTCCTCATGAGACCTAATTTTTTTTCTGCAAAATGCGCGGAGAAAACTGAAATGAATAAAAGTTCGTTTATTTACGCGTGTATGTGTCTCTGTGTTTTCGCGCGTATGTGTGTGTGAGTGTGTGTGGTAATGGCCGCACAAATACTGCCCCCCCAAATTGAAAAACGGATATACAACTGTTTTTCTGTTTTTTCAATATGTAACGTACTCCTTATAACGTAACGGCCACCGTACTTTCTTGCCGGTTTTCGTTTTGGTAGGATTAGGTTATGTAAGAGGTTTCGTCACTGATTAGAATATCTTCATCAATATATGCCGGTTTAAGTCGTTCCAACGCGATAGTGTCTCTTTTCCAGTGTTTTGGAACAGTGAAATAGTTATCCTGTTTCTCAGAACTTGATATGCACACGAATACTTTGTCAAAAACGGCTTTTCCACCGATTCGTTCCTGACAAATACGTGTATAGCGGTGTGCAGATCTTTTACGATATAAGATTGTCCGTCGGTCCTCCTGGTGGGTGTGAAATTTAGACGATATATTTCGTCTTAATACTCTGTATGAACGTGGTTATAGGTGTGATCTCCGTGTATTGATCAGTAAATTGACCAGGTAGAGTCAAAGTGGAACCGAAAACTACCTCCGCCGGTGTGCGTTGTGAGTCGTCTTTTACAGGATTTCGTATAACTTCTAGTATCAAAGGTGTATCGTGTTCCCAGTCTGTATTGTTCAAACTCATAGGCAGTTACATTTTTAACTGTCTTTGAAAGGGTTTAACCAATCCATTCGAGGATTGCTGATATGTCGTAGTCTTGATGTTGTTCGTTCCCATTAATTGATTGAATTCTGCAAAGAGTGTTGAATGGAAGTGCGAACCTCTGTCTGTTGTGACAACTGTGGGAACTCTGAAAATGGCTATCGAGTCCTGAAGTATGGCTGTAGCTAAAAATGCCTTGTTTTATCATCCCAGGTGAAATCAACCCCATTTTTTTCCTTTTTATCCTTGCCCTTTCTTTCGTTCTCTGTCATATATATATATATATATATATATATATATATATATATATATATATATATATATATATATATATATATAATAGTAATATATATATAATAGTAATATATATATAATAATAATATATATATATATATATATATATATATATATATATGTATATATATATATATATATATATATATAACGTGTGTGTGCGCGCGCAAAACGTGTTAGTTCTTCCTACAATTTCCTCACATTATTTTTACACAGATTGAATTCTTTCAACGGTCGTTACTTCGTGAGTTCACACAGGTGCACATCAGTGCCCCCAAAATTACGAAAACCTGGATTAGTTTATGAATAAAAATTAAAGCAGAACAATGTGTCGAGAGAGTCCAAAAAAGATGAAACACCCGGAAAAAAAACGAACACTGAAAAAAGAAACATAGGAGGAAAAGAACGATACCACATAAGACGAGATTGTAAGTAATTAGCAAAGCAACGCAAAATCGCATATTATCAAAGTCATGAGCATAGAAAAGGCTCTTATTTACCGGTGATTCTAAACTTGATCTAATCGTGAAATTTATATCCAATATTTTACGCTGAAATATGCATTTACTTGGTTCACTACACTTATATAAATGGTTCCACTTGCTTGATTATTGGAGATAAAATATCTCTTTGATGTGTTTCACTCAAATATTCAATAACCCATTGTTACAAACCAGAAGAGACGACGATAATCGGTATCTCTCTCCGTGGCAAATTGCCCATGAAACAACACGAAACGGAGGAGATTGTTGAACAACCCATTCACACGTTATTTATGCACAATAAACAATGCAACATTAGATAACTTTATATTGCACGTAAATTTTAACAGGGAATAAATTTCCAAACCAAATATATATTTTTATATAAAGCGGATTCCTTTTTCATACATAGGAAAACTACATTAAAAAGAAAATAATTATTACTAAATCATTTTTAAAGCTAACCATATAATACAGCTGCTCTTATAAAATAAATAACAGGCTAGAGAAAAAAACAATTACTGACAAATAAAAGAAGCACAAAAAGGTAAGAAAATAAAAACAAGTAAAAACGGAATACCGTGGATCAAAAAACATAATCACGTAATTTGAGCAATAAGTGCTTGATCAAAGTGTTAACAACAGGGTGTAAGGGGAAGTACTCCATACTCACTTATAGATTTATGAAAATAGTTTGGGGAAATAAAGTAGTATCGATAAAGGAGGATAGAATATAAGTTGTTGTTAATGAAAATGCTGTTAAGATAAATATTGATTCTGAAAATCAAACCTGATTTCCTGGTGGTAGATTAGGATTTATGGGTGTATATTATTTGTAAGTAGCTAAAACAGTGTAATTAATAAGTGTTACAGTTAATCCAAGATCCTTATTTATATTCTGGAGACGATACTAAATTTTTAATTTAATGATATAAT
Source organism: Euprymna scolopes (assembly GCF_053919585.1). Taxonomy (NCBI): domain Eukaryota; kingdom Metazoa; phylum Mollusca; class Cephalopoda; order Sepiida; family Sepiolidae; genus Euprymna; species Euprymna scolopes. The sequence goes on from NC_136492.1 coordinate 128,042,985, forward strand.
AATTCAGTAATTAAACATATATAAAATAAAAATATTGATAAATTTTAAAACTTACTCTAACAATTACTGGCTGATTATTTCTTTAATATGTGTAATATAAAGTGAGGATTTCTCGTCATGCAGAAAAAGTATCATTCGCCAATGGAACATTGTTTAAAAGCATTTTCTCTCAGAATAACACAACATTTAAACATAGTAAACTTCAGATATTTTATATATTATTATATACTTATATATCTTGTATACAACTTTGACGTTATAGTGAAATAGGTTATTCTGATTGTTGGTACAATTAAATGTTTATGGGTTTTGTTTTAAAAATCAGGTAGGTTCAATATATCACTTTACAATTTATTAAGCTGAGATTTCATTGATTTGCAAATTATTACGAAATATCAAAACGAGTTGTATACATATTAAAACAAATTGCAATAGATATGTTCGAAAGCATAAAAGTTGCTTAATAAGTACTATATATATATTTACACACACACATATATATATATATATATATATATATATATATATATATATATATATATATATATATATATATATAATTACCAGCATTTCAGCCCAGCGTTACCCGGGTGTTTGCATGATGTGTGTGTTGAGACAAAAAAAAATCGTGGCAGTAGGAAGGCAGCCTCGAACCCGTTTCGCGAAGGAGGAAAAGAACGGCGGAAAATGCTGTTACGACCACTGACCAACCGAAAGTGACGTTGATTTTTTTATTAAGGCAAGACAATGGAAAGGAGAGGATTACTTTAAAGAATAATGGCGAAAAAAGCGACCCCTGTAGAAAAGTGTCCAGTTTAAGGTGAAGATATTCATGGTTTTAGCCAATTCTTCGATATTTGTCGTCTGAAAGTTTGAAGTTCAAAACAATATGATCTTGTAAAATCCGTCGCTTGTGTCGAGAGGTATAGTCAGATATGCATTCATACATACACACATGCATACATTAAAACTTTTCGCCCGAATCCGATAAAAAAGCCTTCCCCTTTCTTTGAATATCGTTTATGTAAAATTTCAAATGTTTAGATCATAACTTGTCTGAATAATTTGGTACAACACGTAGGGGTCAATTTTTAAAAATTATACCCCTATCAGGACCCTTTAAGATTTATGGTGTTGGGCTCAAATCCAGTTAGTAAGTTAGATAAATATCCAAGAAACCTAAATAAATGTTAAATTATTTAAGCCCAAAACTGTCGGAGGAGTTTGGAAGTGTTCTCAAATGGTCAAATCGTGGAATTTTGACCCGATAACAACCACATTTCTGGTTGAGAACGAATTGAAAAGATTGCCCTTAATCTCAGTACACTGTATATTAAATTTCGAGTCTGTAGACTTCAAAATGATGGAGTTATTACGTATGGGTAATGTACAAAGACACACACATAGACTCCAAAACACAGAAAAACGTAAACTTTTCTGGACATACTAGCACGGGCGCCCGCGTGTGAGGTGTATGCTGAGAAAAAAAAAAAAAGAAAAAAAAACACATACTCAACAAAAGTTGTTTTTTTTTTTAATTTGACCTGTATTATGACACTTAACATTTATTGTTTAGGGCTCTAATCAATTTAGACCCATTCCCAAAAGAACGTATATCGAAAATTTCAGTGTGTAGACCCAAAGTTGTCGAAGGAGTTTGGTAGAGTTCTCAAAGGTCAAATCGTCGCACTTTGACCCCTTTACAACACAATTTCTGGCCGAAAACCGATCACATATATTTTCCCACATACCAGCACCCTGTATATCAAATTTCGAGTCTGTAGACAATATATCGACTGAGTTATTGCGTAGGGAAATGAACACACACAGATACACAGATTTTTTTACAAAAATATATGCATATACATAAATATATATGGAAATAATTTTGTGTTTACTATAAACTTTTTTCGCAAATATATAAGTATACACTATGTAGAATATCTGCAGAAATATAAGTACAGTTAACAAAAGATAGTTATCCCATTTAAAAACCGAAGCAACTAATAGGGAATTAAAATTAATGTTAAACATTACATGCAAATAAGCTAGATCGTTCGCTAGTGGATGCAGTTCCATTGCCAAGATATGAGAAAAATCTACTTTCATTTTAAATAACAGGGGTTTTAATATGAATGTCGATACACACAAAAGAAAACCGAATTTATAGGAGTATAGATAGATATAGATATATTGAACGCAATACGTAGTAATGATTGAAACAGTAAAATAAAAAGAAAAGTGCGTGTGTCACCACCGAGAATCGAAACCGAAATTTCCAGCTGAAGTTTTATTCTTGGGCCTGTCATCAATGACTAGTCTATGAAGAAATTTATAAGACTCGGCTAAAAAGTAAAACAGGAACAATCACTACTACATTATGCATCCGTAATGGCGGCGATATATATATATATATATATATATATATATATATATATATATATATATATATATATATATTTATATATTAATAGCTGTATATAAAATGCCCTTATTCATTAATAATAACGCGTATTAACTACAGTAATATAGACAACTACTACATATATAATTATAAGTGTGTGTGTGTAATATATATATATGTATATAATATATATATATATATATATATATATATATATAACCATCTGCATATATATTTATAAGATATATATATACACACACATATATATTTGAACCCTTAGTAAACCCAATATTTATGGTATTTGTTTTAGAATGAGCCAGCTAATCACTTTATGATTTTCAAACTCTGCGACGTCCGCGGATAAATTGTTTACAATCATCTTTTGGAATATAGACAACGAATATGTTGTTCCTGTTGACATGTCGAATTGCATGTTCGGACGAAAGTCGAACCAGCTTTCTTAATAAAGCACGTAACGATTACAAATGTCACCGAAAGTCTAGAGAACTTGGATTACTAACATATCGATCGGCTGTCATTCAGTCTGCTGCGAAGTAGCGAGTCGACCAGTCTGAGCTACTCGCCTGTCCTGCCATTGTACATTCTCAGATGAATAGTTTTTCCGTTTATTAATCGCATATGTATATGTGAGTTTAACAATCGTCGTCGTATTCACGTCAGATCGACATGTATTGCCTAGAGGTTAACGGGATACGAATCATTTAACATGCTTTCTCGGTATGTGCTTGTCAGCATGAGTCAACCATATGACACTGATAGCAAATTAGAATACAAAATAAAATGACATGAATATCATTAACTATGATTCTAGCTGGTGTGTCCTCGTAGTAGTAACATTTGCATTGTTGTGCATGTATATATATATATATATATATATATATATATATATATATATATATATATATATATATATATATTACCATTTTTGTATTTTTACCCTTCACCGGACTGCCCATTCATATGAAATCTTTTTATCATTTTTCTTTTGCCTCCTGTTCCCCTTACCTCACCCTTTTTAAACCAAGTAAGATCTGTGACTTACTTGTAGTTTCATTAAATACTTTTATATGCAAAATCCGATCCCGCATTTTGCTAATTCCTGCCCTCTGATGAGAAGGAGAGTAGTTCTTCGAATCTCCGCGGATTAAGGACTATCCGCTTATCTTGTGTTTCGTTTTTTAAAATTAAATATATTTTTAACTCTTTTTCAAGATGTCTTTTAACATGTTTTATTAAACATTTGTTCATATATATATATATATATATATATATATATATATATATATACATATATATATATATATGCGTCAATTACTTTATTGCATATTCGTAAAATATAAATATTACATCAAATATATATTTCAAGGTTAGATATTACGCAAAAATTGTATTCAAGTCTCTTTAATATTGACGTACTTATGTCATTTTGTTTATTATGAAGTAATAAGTACTGTCCATCGCTTTGTTGCAGGTCTTTTTAAATGTCCAAAATAAGGCGATTAACTCTTTTCGAAAACTTAAGGTTTGTTGCTGAACTCGAAGAAGGACTGTACATCAAGTGTTTACTTGTGGAGAGGGTAACGGATCCAAGAATGGGGATCATAATCCCATTTCCAACTCCAGAAATGATATAGCGCCACGATGAACCTTTTACTTCATGATATTCAACTACTCTGTAGGAAAATAAACCGAAACCCAAACAGCACCAGTGCTTCTATTTTTGCAAGAGCTGGAACCGCTCCAAGATCCAGGAAGGCCCGAAGTACTGTGTTGACTGAGATAGCAAGGAATATAAAAACTATTCAAAGGCTTCCATATAGCAAACACCATAGAAAAAAAACGAAAAGATCGGGAACAGAATTGCATGAATGTAGATTTCCAACGTATCCCATTTACAGAATACATCATGCTACATTTGCTGCTCAGGATTGATGGGGCAAAGTTTGGAACCCGAACGCACTCCCAACCATTACAGAGTTCATCGCAAACAAAGAGGTTGGGGGATCATGTTTTGGCCAGGAATCATTGGGGATAAGTTGGTTGGACCATTCCCAGTTTCAAAAGATGTAAAACTTACCAGCAATGCGTACGCAGACTTTTTTTGGATGAACACATTTTACCATGGCTAGATGACCTATCATTGTCATGTATTTTTTATTTTATGCGTGACAATGCACCAACAAATTTTGATTGGGTGACTGCATCATTCCGTGAATCTATGGGCTCTTTTTAGAAACCCTCATGAGATGACCCCCTGGCTCTCCGGATCTTCCCCATTGAACTTCTCTGGCCAATATTAAAGAGGTGTTTATGAGGGAGGAGAACAGTTCACTTTTAAAAAAATAGGTGTTGATAAAAGTTATGGATATCACCTTTTCAGATCAAAAACTGGCTTCTTTCGTGGACAAAAGTTTGTTTAATGTTATTTTCAAAAATATTGGATATTGCGATAAATAATTTATTTATAGTCAGATGACTAGCAGCACATAAAATAAGAATTACTATTATCGTAAATGAAGTCAGGTGTTTTATGTTTTACTTCCCCAGGATTCGAACATCAAAAATAAAATATCTAAAAAACACAAAAAAAAAAAACGATTAAAAAAGGGGACAGAAAGTTGCATCGGTCTTTGATAAGCGTGTGTAAAAACCGAGTTCTACACGCACGCACAAAAAAGGAACGATTTTTTCATTACATTTTAACCGCAACCAAGGCAAATTGTAACTTTGGTGTAGGGGGCAACAACTACCGGTGTACTATGTAGGGATTTGGGCAGCAAGATGTCTGTTCACGTTACACCTGAACTTCTGCACGTCAGTATTATTGGGGAAGCAGGGGCCTGGAATGGAATTCTAAAGTCTAGCGGTTCTGGGGAAGAAACTATTGGAATAAAAAACGATCTTTTACATCTAGGGATCTCTACAGTGAGAAGGATTCAGCAGCCTGTCGGGTTTGTCGAGGGTACTCACGTCGTGGGGGCACAAGTGATTGCAGTTCCTCAGATCATTCACCACTAAAATACTTGTAGAAAACGTAGAGGGATGCAACATTTCGTCGATGGGGCAAAGGCTGAAGCTTAGATGACAGTTCAGGGCCTATCAGGTTTTCGACTCTTTTGAACCTTGTCAAGGAGCGAGATACTAGTAGCAGGTGCACAAGCCCAGATGTTACAGCAATACTCTATACATGGGTGAACAGTGGCCTTATAGAGGTACATGATACTTTCGGGTGTTAGTAGTTGTCTAGTACGGTAGAGAGAACCCACCTTTCTTGAAGCGGCCCTGGCAATACCTTCAATGTAATTGATCCAACTCATGTTTCCTGTGAACGTTAGTTCCAGGAGTTTGAAAGATGTACTCTAAGATAAAGAGTCGTTGGCCATTTCTATAGGTTGTAGAGAGTGTTTCTTGTAATTACTGATTATTAAACTAGTTTAGTCTTAGCAGTATTGAACGCGAGCAACCGATTTTGTCCCCATTCGACCATAGATTGGAGGTATTCTTGTAGTGTCTCTGCCATTTCTTTAGAATTGTGTTCATTCGTCTTCCTGTCGTGACTGCCATAGTGTAGTGTCATCAACATTTATACCCATCTCAGAGGCAATTTTGTTGGGGAGGTCATTTCTGAATATCAGGAACAATAGAGGTCCAACGATAGAACCTTGGGGAACCCACGCATTTATATCATATTGTTTAGATGTACGACCGTCGAGGACAACCTGGATTTGTCTCTTATCTTAGAAGGATTTAATTATGTTAAGTATTCTTCCATGTATACTGTATGATCTACTTTTCCTGGGGAGACCCTCATGTCATACCCTGTCAAAAGCCTTAGATATATCTAGAGCTGCCGCTCTGCCCTCCCCCGTTTTTCCAGTGAATGATATATACGTTCAGAGATTAGTTAGGATGTCTGCTGTGGAACGGGTTTGTCTAAATCCATATTGTTTGTCAGTTTGCATGTTAAGTCTAAGGCACATAAAAGCTGGTCATTGGTTTCTAGGTAGGTTTCTCTAGTCCGGGGAAGGGTATTACGAATGTAAACTCAAAGTCCGTACATGTGTTACTATTTAAGTAAAAAAAAAAACCCTAGGAACTTTTTTTTTATTACAGAATTGTCTTCTTAGGCGTGGCAACACAAGCCATATATATATATATATATATATATATATATATATATATATATATATATATATATATATGCGTATGCATATGTATGTCTGTATATCTATGTATGAATATATATATATGTATATATATATGTATGTGTATATATATGTATGTGTATATATATATATGTATATATGTATGTGTGTATGTATATGTGTGTATGTGTGTATATATGTATATATGTGTATATATATGTATATATATATACGTATATATATGTATGCATATGTATATATATGTATGCATGCATATGTATATATATATATGAATGCATGCACATGTATATATATGTATGTATATATGTGTATGCTATGTATATATATATGTGTGTGGGTGTGTTATGTATATATGTGTATGCTATGTATATATATATATATATATATATATATATATATATATATATATATATATATGTGTGTGTGGGTGTGCTATGTATATATATGTATATATATATATATATATATATGTATGCTATGTATATATATGTATGCTATGTATATATATGTATGCTATGTATATATGTGTATGCTATGTATATATATGTATGCTATGTATATATGTGTATGTATGTGTGCATGTATATATGTGTATGTATGGGTGCATATATATGTGTATGTATGGGTACATATACATGTGTATGTATATGCGTGCATATATATATACATATATATGTATATATATATGGGTATATATATGTATATATGTGGGCATATATATATGTATATATGTGTGCATATATATATGTATATATGTGTATATATGTATATATGTGGGCATATATATATGTATATAGTTGCCCATATATATGTGTATGTATGGGTGCAAATATATGTGTATGTATATGGGTGCAAATATATGTGTATGTATATGGGTGCATATATATGTGGATGTATATGTGTGCATATATATGTATATATGTGTGCATATATATATGTATATATGTGTCCATATATATATGTATATATGTGTGCATATATATGTATATATGTGTGAATATATATATATGTATATATGTGCGTATATATGTGTATGTATGTGTGTATATATGTATATATATATATGTGTACATATATATATATATATATATATAGCTGTGGGGGTATACATATGTGGGTGTATATATACGTGTGTGTATATAGATGTATGTATATATGTAAGTTTATTTATGTGTATGTTTGTATATGTATGTATATTTATATATGTTTATATGCGTGTGTGTATATATGTATATATGTGCACCTATATATATATATATATATATATATATATATATATATATATAATGTTTGCATACTACTCTTAAAACCCCACAAAAATATTTCCATAATATAGTATGCCAAACCGACTTTCTCGCAAGGAAATATATTGTTAGACTTCATTGAATATAATAAGATAGGAGTGAGTTAATTTTTTTCATTCACTATTTGTTTGCAACAATTGCTAGCGATATAATTGCGAGTTGGCCTGTTTGCTTCTTTACCTGATTATCAAGTCTTTGTAAACGATCTTTAAGAAACACAAGGATTGTAGTACATTATTCTCATTTTTTAGTAGACTATTCAATTAACTGGGTACTTACAATCTTAATTCAATTTTTCTCTAAGAACCAATTGGAAGTTTTCAGACAATATTTCTTCAGTAATATTATGATTCGATGATATCCACCCATGCATACATATCCGGGTTTATGGCGATATACGCCATATGTGTATGTCGAGCTGTTTCTGTTTCTGCAGTTATGTGTATTGAGGTGTATATATTTGTGGCTGCCTATGTATACAATTCTGTGCATATTCACATATCAGTTTTCAATAAAGTTAATACGGAGTGCTGGTTTAAAATTCAGATACATACATATCAGCTTAAAATTTATGATATTGATCGAAACATTAATTAAATCGATACAATTTTGCAAAGACAAGACAATATAAGAAACAATCTTGCATTTATGTGGTGATTAAATCGCTGAAAGCGTTTTTAAAATCGCTTAATATTTTGAAGAATTCTACAAGGACAAAGTTTCTCAATGCTTAAAATGTCATAGCCGGAACAGAATACGTCTGATGTATATGGTGGAAGATACCCAATTCATTTAGTTCGGCTCGGCATGTTTAACAACGGTCGATCGTTGGTATAGTATATTGTGTTGTTATCGAAGTTTCTGATGCACCTAGCCCATTTGTTTACACTAATAGATGATACATAATGCAGACTACATACTGTAAGCATGTCCTGCATTTTGTGCAATTCCTTCTCCTGGAAGTGGCGCAGAACTTTGCCGTTCCTTAACTAGTTTCATCACAATTTACAACCTGTTATGAAACGTTTCGTTTTTGTTGCGTAAAAAAGTAAGATTACATTTCAGACCGACGTTTCTTTTTGTTTCCGTCTTATTCCTTAGAAAATCACGTAGCAAGGATTTTCTGTCATTCCAATCTCTCCGGATTGGTAGTATATCGTAGTAATTCAATGGCAAAATACTCGTACATACCGGGAGTAGTTTCAGCAGTTGTAAATTAAATCCAAGAAAATCGTTGAAATTAGTATTTATAATGTATTAAACCGTCTAAAAAGTAGTTTTGAACGATTGTCATACAAACGATTACATGAAGTGATCGAATATCCTTTGAATTTTGTCATTTTAAATACAAATTGAAAAATCAGCTAGATATTCTTTCTCTCTCTCTTTTTCAGTCTCTCTCTCACTCTCTCTCTCTCATTATATGTATACGTTGTGTGTGTGGGTGTGTGTGGTTACACGTATTAAGCTAAATATTTTAAGGAAATTGAGGTGTTAATTTATGCTTTGGTTTATAAACCAGCTATTGCTTAACATATTTATATGTTGTAAGCCTCTGGTCTTCAAGATATTTTTCAACATCTGTATTTTAGCCTTCGCAAAATATCTTAACAAATTAAATTTTCAATTCTCAACTCGTGTTATTCCTTATTTTGCGTAAAGATATTATGTATTAATATATGATTTTAAGTTTTCAATACATAAGTATTACTTACACTCAAAATATTGTCTTTTTTAAAGCTACATAATAAAATAATTCAGGTTACCGTCTTGTCCTCTTTTCTTGATTCAATTTTGTTTTCGACGAATTGGCGATACTATTAGAAAAATAGATTCCAATAAAAATATGTATAAATACGAGATGGGTGATAGACGATGCCAAAAATGGAATGATGGTCGACAAAAATTTCACATCCATATATTTTTATTGTTATTGACACCTGTAACATCACGCGGAGGGAATGTACACATGCCTCCATGCAGTAACATAGTCCAAAAAATAGGTTATTTTACATTGCACTCTAGGGAACCTTTCCGTTTATAACATTATTTAATATAAACTACTTTCAAGCTTTCGAAAAATACATTAGGACATCAGCGTGCGGGTTTGAACCCACGGACCCGGTCATGCAAAAAACAAAAACAAAAACCAAACCCCGGAAAGTTCGTAGTTTTATAATATTTTATTGCAATTAATTAAAAAAAAAAAGAAATTTACGTACAGAGTTGCAAACTACAGACAACGTCATGAGAAAAAACAAGAACAAATAAAACCCCGCTATCTAGTTAGCAAGTGTAAAATTTACTCGGAACATTTTTCTATCATTAGTTCTAGGAAACTACATGAAAAAATTGTTTGAAGGATGATAGATAAAATATATTAATGATATATATATATGTATATATACATATGAATGTATATATGTATATGTATATGTATTGTATATGTATATATACGTATATGTATATACATATATGTATATACATATATGTATATATGTATATGTGTATATATATATGTATATGTATATATATGTATATGTATATATATGTATATATATGTATATGTAAAGATGTATATATATATTTATGTATATATATGTACATGTATATATGTATATGTATATACATGTATATATATGTATATATATGTACATGTATATATATGTATATGTATATACATGTATATATATGTATATGTATATACATGTATGTATATGTATATACATGTATATATATGTATATGTATATACATGTATATATATGTATATGTATATACATGTATATATATATATATATGTATATACATGTGTATATATATGTATATGTATATACATGTGTATATATATGTATATGTATATACATGTGTATATATATGTATATGTATATACATGTGTATATATATATATACATGTATATATGTATATATATATGTGGGTATGTGTATATGTAGGAATATATGTATGTGTATATATGTGTATATATGGATATGTATATATGTGGATATATATGGATATGTATATATATATATGTATATATACTTATATATATATATATGTATATATGTATATATTTGTTTATATGCATGTGTATATATATATATGTGTATATAACTGTGTATATATATGTATATATATGTATTTATATATATGTGTATATATATGTATTTATATATATGTGTATATATATGTATTTATATATATGTGTATATATATGTATATATGTATATATGTATTTATATATGTGTATATATATGTATTTATATATATGTATATATATGTATGTATGTATATATATATGTATGTATGTATATATATATATGTATGTATGTATATATATATATGTATGTATATATATGTATGTATATATATATGTATATATATATATGTATGTATATATATGTATGTATATATATATGTATGTATATATATGTATGTATATATATGTATGTATGTATATATATATGTATGTATGTATGTATATATGTATGTATGTATATATGTATGTATGTATATATATATGTATGTATATATATATATATATATGTATATATATGTATGTATATATATGTATGTATATATTTGTGTATATATGTATGTATATATATATGTGCATATATGTATGTATATATATGTGTATATATATGTATGTATATATATGTGTATATATGTGTATATATGTATATATATGCATGTATATATATATATGCACATGTAGGTATATATATATATGTATATATGTATATATATATATATATATATATATATATATATATATGTATATCCATACACATATACATATATATGTATCCACTGACAGGTTTCGTCGTCCACCACTCATCAGATTGTTTATGTTTGTATATATATATATATATATATATATATATATATATATATATATATATATATATGTATATATTTGTAAACCCCTTCAACTTGTAAGTCACTCTCATGAGTTGTAGACGATTAAACCCATATTATTGAATAATTGTAGTTTAAATAAAGTATATATATACCGTTAATAAAATTGAGGTACAAAAATGCTTAAAGGGAATGTGGTTTCCTACAGATGTTGGCCCTAACATCCATAATTAATTATGTTTAACTATATTGTTGAGCATTTCTATCGTACCACATATTTTTCATATTTGACATAATGACGGTACTCTAGAATTAAATTGGAACGTTAGTTATTTTGATTCTTCGTTAAACTGAGTATCTATACACCAAACCCTTTAAGACAAAACCTGGTTTTCCAATAGATATTATCCCAGACATAAGATGCAGCTAATATTTCGAATGGTTTGTAGTGTATATATACATGGGAGTTTTATAGAAGTATAACATCTAGCGATATTAGGTACGCATGCTATAGTCTCCGGGGCATGAAGAGTTGCAAATATTTAACATAACCCAGCCACTTAATAATTATACGATGTTCGAGATGCGAACGGAAATATGTCAAGTGGATTCTCTTGAGAAATTTCGCTTGAACATTTGTAACCTTTTCAGAATTTTACGACAGGTGGAACTACGTGAAAAACAATATCACAGGGCGCACATGCATATATGCATAGAGAGAATTTATGTAGTGTGTTATTGGATACATATATATTTTTGTCATGCCGTCGCCAAATGTTTCGTTATATCCATGTTCTTCAGCACCCATCCATCGTCCGGGATTGAACCATAAATCATTGAGCTGATAGTCAGTATATATGCATTACGAGAGTCGCCGCTGGCAAAGATAACTTACACTGCTATGTAAAATATTATCTGTCAAGTCTAAAACGGTACATTTGTAAATTAAGGAAGAGCTCTCAATACTAAAAGAGTAGCAGGATATATCAATCAATCCATCTGGCTGAAACTACTGTCAATAATTTTCCCCCTCTTTATCTGTGCCGAAATCTAAACGTAGATTCCATGAAGAAAAGTGTATTTTTTAGAACTGCACGCCAGAAAAACTCACTGCCAAATCAAAACCCCCAATACTAATGATTACTACAATACTATCTCATGGATTACTGTACACGCAATAACACTTATCCCTGAGTGGCCTTCGACCCTTGAGAAGTGGTGACCCCCATATAATAAAAAAATTCGAAGGTTGGCTACAGGAGAATCGATGATCTATATAGGAATCCACACGAGTTTTTACTCTATAACTACTCCATATTTGTTATTAGACTAACATGCATCCTGATCTTTTAGTTTTACAAATATATTATTTTAGGAGCGCAGAAAAAAATAGGTTTGTCCCATCTCCCTTCCAAGATAAGTGGGGGAAATCTATGTAAATCGGACTTGTGATTGCCGAACCCAGTGTTCACCAGAGTTAGATAACCTGTCATTAATAAAAGATGGTCATATTTACTAAAAACAGAAATTACAACACGATTTTTCAAATGTAATCACTGAAATGACGTAGATGACAAAATAACTTGTACTATATTATAATTTCATTCTTACAAATAAAAGTGTGTTGCGTGGTAGTATTATTTGGGCTGGTGCATCGGCTACTAGTCTCTCGCTCCTTGACAGGGTTAAAAAGATAGTCGCAAATCTGATAGGCCCTAAACTGGCATCTAAGCTTCAACCTCTGTCCCATCGACGAAACTTTGCATCCCTCTGCCTTTTCTACGAGTATTTTAATGGTTAATGCTCTGATGAGCTGCAAGCTCTTGTGCCCCCACGAGGTGAACACCCTCGACTGACCCGACAAGCTGCAAAATTCACCCCCCACACTGTAGAGATCCCTAGATGTAAAAGATATGTCTACTCCAGTAGTTTCTTCCCCCGAATTGCTAGACTTTGGAATTCCATTCCAGGTCATTGCTTCCTCAACTGTACTTACATGCATACGTTTAAGTGCAACGTGAACTAACCTCTTGCTTCCCAAATCCCTACATAGTACCCCAGTAGTTGTTTCCTCTGATAGTAGCCCCCTACACTAAAGTGGCAATGTGCCTTGCTTGGTGTGAAAATGTAATAAAAAAAAAATTACCTCATCAAATAAACGTGTTGGCGTCTTATGCATTAATAATTGGTGTAGTGTTAAGAATCAGTTTATTAAATTAAGCACAACAGTACTAATACCAATTCATCAAAGTTTTTAATATGCCAATACTTTACCCTCAGTATATTTTATTCTGAAATAATAGCATTTAAAGTTTTAACGCATTGTTTTTTTTACTAATAAACGTTGTTGCTTCTTAGAAATGAATAATTACACCTTTTTTGGTTTGTATTTTTTGGTTTGTATGTTTTGTTTATTTTTACAATAATTACATTGTTCGGCTGTTTAGTTTCCGATTTTCTATATGTATTTTTTTATTCCCTCGATAGTATAACTTACACCTGACATACTTCATATCGACAATGTTAAGTAGACTATCTCGAGTCAAGTAGCTACGATTTTCACAAGTGTTTTCAACGATGCACGCTTGCAAACGATTCGTAACTTTCTCATTTTCATACTTCGTTTATCACTCTCTTTAAACCGTTTGCGCAATGTTGTAAATATCAACATTCTCCGTTAAACAAGCTGTGCTTCAATATTTCGACATATTTTTGTTCTCTCTCGCATCCATTTGTTTTTCCTCCGTGTTCTTCATTGCGTATACACTAACGCATTGCTAGCTGATAAAAACCCACGATCGTATTCGTTGTGTTTAATATTTTATAACTAATTTGATGTGTGTGGTTAAACGTTTAGAACCGGTAAATGTTTGTTTATTTAATATAATTTTTATCGAGTTAATTTAACAAGAAAATCAATAAAACACCAATTAGTGTTAAAATTATTATTAGAAGAAATCAATATTTTTTAAAAAAATATATATATTGGTTTTCTAAAGCTTGCTTTTGTGCGTAATAATTCCTGACATACACCAAGTTTCATTAATTGAACTTTTGTAAGTTACTTCAAAAATTACACACGTAACAAAAATACATTCAGTCTTTGATGCAACATAACACGGCGAAATCTAGAATTTATTTTTGATCGACATTATCAGTTTGGAGTTTTTTAAATCATCTTGCATTTTGTCACAAATGGCGTCCGCTTAATATTAGACACACTGATAGTAGATTATTAGAAATTATCTTTTATCAATAATTATACATCGACACATGTTTCCGCCATTAACATACTACCTTAATAAGGACATGTGCTACTTTATATATTCGTAACATTTTTGAATAATCTGAATTTCTTTTAATAAATCCTAAGTTGATTAACAATATCTTCCTAAATTATAAAATGCCAACATTATTTACTCATAGTATGTGCTTCTCTTCCCATCGCGTTTACAGTTTAATTTTGTTTCAATTAAAACTAATAATGTATGAGGTTGGATAAGAATGCTTATCAGGGATCACTATAAATATTCAAGTATCACAGCAAATTTTGGAGCCTATTTTTGCTAATAAATTGGATGAAAGTTTTCTTATAAAAATAAGAAATGCAACCATTGTCGTATTAAAAAGCTGCTATACATATTTTGTATAATGCTAAACAAAGTGAAGCTTCGTAAAATATATTCAGAAAATTTAGTCGCTCTCCATCGACATTATTTCTCTAATGTTATTCAAACTATACACTAAATCCTAATTAGTATACTCTTGTTTTATATCGGTGAGTACTCAATTCTGAGTCTCTTCGTAAGGTAGTATCGTATTTAGATATACTACTTGGGATATTAGGAATCAACAATATTTTAGTTTCGACATAGATTGATTTATTAAAAATTAAATTGGAATGTAAATTAATAAAACACAGAAACATTTTATATCTCTTATTATATCCTTTAGCAATTTTAATACAACTGTGTATATGTATAAACTAGCTTGTATGATTTCTTTATGATCGCTAGTACAAGTGTTTATACCTACTTCGTCTAATTTCATATGTTCGTAAAATTAATTACTAATTAATTTAATACGCCCCAATTGTTTCTTTCATGTCGTGTTCTTCCTCTTACTGTTCGAGTTTTACAGTGTGCAATTTTTTCTACATTCTCTAATTAGGTTCCTCCATGCACATTTACTTATATATCGAAATATTTTATTTAATTCTATACAGAAATATAAAGTTTGTTAAAATGACGCTGTGTATTCTGCAAGTACAAATATCTACCTATCTTATCTGATCCCAGACAGTGCCTGGTATTCTGCTAGGGAACATTCTGGTTATTACTCCAATCATGGGCAACACCGTGTATTCTGCTAGTACATATATCTGCCTATCTTCTCCGATCCCAGGCGATGCCAGTTATCCTGCTAGGAAACATTTCACTTATTTCATCCAATCCCGAGTGATGCCGGGTATTCTGCTAGTAATATATATATATATATATATATATATATATATATATATATATATATATCCACCAATTTTATCCAATTCAAGATGACGCCGGGTATTCTGCTAGTACATATATCCATTCATTCAATCTAACGCCGGGTATTCTATGCAAATAAGCACCCAGCATGCATTGAATCATGGAATCAGTAGTTCTGAAATGTCATTTTTGGAATATGATAGCATGTCTCAATTTAGTACACGATAAATATATAAAATGTATCTTTTTTGATAGAAGATAATGTTCGGTAGGAAATTACACTATATACTACGGTTACTTGGTATTTTGGCTGAGATCAAATTGTAGTATATTTTCTTAGAATTCAAGCGATCATATATTTCGCCTTCTTTTCTCGAAACAGAAATAGATTATATTGTTACTAATACTAAAAAGAAAATTACCGTTTGTATTTTTCATACATAGCGACCGTTCCTCTAATTGCTTATATATTTTTAAGCATAACTTTTTTGTACTAATCATTTTTGCTTGACATTTTTCGTTTAACTCAGATTTTTCTATTTTTAACCTGATAATAACATTGGTAATGTTTTCATAACGTGTAAGATATTGTAATTTGTATAATAGTCATATTTTACTGATAAAAATCTCTTATGTACATTGTTTGGTATACAGATATCGCCATTACAGCGTGATGGCGTCAAATCACGTGATATTACTAAGCGTTTTTTTTCAATTACGTATAAATATCATCACAGCGTGATGGCGTCATATCATGTAATAGTACTAAGCGTGTTTCCAATGGCGTATAAATACCATTAGATTATTACCTAATAACTATTTACATACAGAGGAAAAACGAAAAACGACGGAAGATTTGAGCTCTATTATGATCCCACAGTTGTCAATGCTGGTTTGGTCTGTCGAAAGTTTTTGGCACGCATTAAGAGATGATGAATACTTACATATATAGATGTGCATATATACATATATAAATATATTCATGCGTGTATATATGTATATGTACACTTATACATGTGTAGGTGTGTATTTGCTTATATGTACGTATATATATATATGTATATATATATATATATATATATATATACACACCTTCATGTGTATGTTGAGCAAGGTTAATGTGGTAATATATGTAAAATTTTATACCACATTATTTTCTACACGGCAAGCGTTTATATGTCTAATTATGAACGTATATGTCCGAACTTTTTCTCACACGCGTCTTTATATTTGTATAATATATAATGCATATTCCATAATTATATATATATATATATATATATATATATATATATATATATATATATATATATATATATATATATATATATATTTGTGAAGATGTTAAATGAATTGTGGTGGTCGTCTTGTGTTTTCATCCGAATGGGCTTTTATTACATATTCTCCTATAACAATGTAGAGTTCAATTTAATATATGTGGCTACAAGGCGTGGCAGAAGTTGGATATATACTATGTAGAGAGAAACGTTTGTTTGCATTATACGTGAACTTCTGTACAGTTGGCGAATCAAGAACCCGGTGGAAATTCTAAAGTCTTCCAGTTGCGGGGAATCAACTATTAAAGAAGGTTTGCTTACATCTAGGGATACCCACTGCATAGGGGCGGGGCTTCTGTGCTGGTCGGGTCAGTCGCAGGTATTAATATCGAGGGAGCACAAAAGTTTGTAGTTCGTCTGAGAATTCACCATTAAAATATTCATCAAACAGCCAGAGAGATGTAACATTTTCCCAATGGGGAAGAGGTTGAAGCTTTGATATCCTTTAAGGACTTATCTGCTTGGCGAATCAGTTTTGAACCTTGACCAACATAGAGAGACTACTAGCAGATGCACTAGCCCAAATGTGACAACAATATTCCATACATGGGCAAAGTGTGGCCTTGCACAAGTCGTAATAAACTTTCTAGCAGAGTATGGAGAGGTCACGTTCTTCCCAGTAGTTTTGATAATGATCTTGGTGTATCTCTTTCAGCTTATGCTCCATGTAAACATCAAACCTAGGAGTTTTAAAGCAGTACTTTAAAGTAATTTATATTAAGACATATGTATTGGTTAGCATGTTTCTTATAATCATTAAAGGAAAGGAGATAATTTTTGATCCCCATTAAATACTGGAGGTTTCATCTAGGATTTCTGCCATTGCGTTGGACATGTTCGTTCGTTTTATCCTCATGCCTGTCATGGAGCGTAATGTTTTCACCGAATATACCCATCTAATAATTTTTTCATCAGGGCGGTCAATTATGAATATCAGGAATAATAAAGATCGAAATGTCGAACCCTGACGTACGCACACAATTCCTTTATATTGCTTTGACCAAAGACCATCGAGGACAACTTGGATTGTTATATATGGAAGAAGCTTTCGTTTTTCAAGCATTCGTCTAGTAATACCATAGAATTTTATTTTCATGAGAAAATCATTGTGCCATATCCTGTCAAATATCTTAGAAATAGCTAGAGCTTCTGCTCTCCCCTCTCGTGCCTTATACAGTCCAAGCATATAACTTCAGAGATAAGTTCAAAAACCTTATAATTATATACGATATTTTGACAAATACAAATATCATATGTAGGCGTATTTTACGGCCGGACAATGCTAGACGCCCCGGTTGGGGTTAAATAGGATACATATAAATTCATATAAATGCTATATAAAAGTATGTTTATTTTATTGTACATAGTCCCTCATTGTATAAAGTAGTGTATTATTTATTTGACAACATTTCGTATATAAATGTTTAGTGTATAAAAACTTAATTTCTACTTACTAGCAAACTAAACACCGAAACTGAAACTCGAAGTTGCTATATTGTGCGAGGATTCCTTGAGATATTTACGATGTATTCGAAATAATCGCATCAATAAAAAAGAAAGTAAAAGACAGAAATTATCAGAATGTGGAGCCTACGCTTACAATGATATGACTTTGCCTGTCTGCAGATGACAACAAAATATGAGAGAAAGGTTACTCGAATATGAACCAATGAATTAGCTACGTAATACTTTAGACGAGCAGACATTAAGCCAAATATAGTTTAGGAAATTGTCTCATTAATCAAACAACTGAATACGACATAAACATGTAGATTGCGAATTTTAAAAATCGACGGAAAATTGGCAAGCACACATTTACATACAAAACACGACGACACGCACACCTTTCCACACGTACACAACTGATCATATTTCTGTAAGATTATATAAAATGTAATTTCGTAACCTACCTTTGTCATTTATTCCGCGGTATGATAAAGTGCAACGAAAGCTACACAAGAACAAGCCATGTTAGGAGAAAATTCCAACTACCGACACACACACAGTATATATATATATATATATATATATATATATATATATATATATATATATATATATATATATATATAGTAAGAACATATCTGTAATGTAGAAATTTACTATTAGATTTTCTTATTCGATACTAAGAATTAGTTACGTATCAGATTGGTTACAAAAGTTGAACACCGACCGGATAAAACACTAAATAATAAATCAAATTGACACGCTACGCAACAATCCTAGCGTTTTGTAACAATATCTGTACCAGTTATCTGGAAGACTTACGCAACCTGTTTTATCAGTCGAGTATCTTTCGGACTAAATTGCAAAAGAGATCTGTAGTAATTATAGGATTCTCTTGTAAAATTAATCAGACGATTGAAAGCACTCTGTCTGAGAATAGTGGCAAGTAAAAGAAATATAACTGCACAACAAGAACTTCTTTGACTGCACGAAGTTGTCTTTGGATAATCTATTTTTGTTCATGTATAAAATTAATGCACAGTTCATTCCAAGATTATAGGAAGATTTAAAATATCTGAAGTATCGTTCTCTGTTAGTTCGTCATTAAACTATATAAGACGATAAATCGAACTTTATCACGCACAAATTTTATCGGATATTGACCTGTACTAGGCGAACGGATGAAGTGGAACAAAGATTCAGAGCTTATGACTATGGCAATCAATGACGGGCATCGATTTTGGAGAAGGGAATTCAAGTAAATCAGCAGATATTTTAATGTGATTGGATGTTCTGCTTTTAGAATAGAAAATGGGCGAAGATAGATGCCAAACTGGATCTCTTTAGTCAAGTTAATTGACGCTCAGATCATTTTTTATTCTTGCAATTAGATTAAAAGTGTTCGTCTGGGAATCGGCTGAATTTTCCTTTTAAAGTGTCGACTGAGAATCAAGATATCAATCCATATTGTATATATTTCATAGTTTTTGATATGCTATTCTTATATTGTATGATATTAACAAGCAAATGCTCACCAACTTGTACTTAATATCACATTGGTAAGTACAACTAACTAGGACTTTCATATAGTGCTTTGTGATTAGCTGTGAATGTGTGTTATACTCGTTGTATGTTTAGAAACAGGAACTCCTGCGAAATTTCAGATTTAAATATTTATTATACAGGAAAAATTTAAACAAAAACATTCCAAAGCGAATTATTGATTCATCTGATTTTTACGAACATTTTAAAGTATTCTATTAAAAAAATATATATTTCTAATCACTACAGTATTATAACGGAAGGAATTTTTTTAATAATTTCGATGCCAGTTCTGATTTAATGTAAAGATGCATTACTAGACGTGTTATGTAGTATTTGTTATTTACAACACAGACACAAGAAATTGCTGAACAGTCAAGGTTAATCGCTGTAGAAAATGATTTTTTACACATGCATTCGAATATTATATTGGATGTAAATGAATGCTATTTGAACCACTTCTGTTTGCCCTATATAATTTTAATAAAAACATCATATGCAAAAATAAATAGATTTGATTTAGTGTTGATCGGTGAATCTCTTCAAATATTGCTTGGATTTTCTGTCATGGTGTATCACTTGAAGTATACAATGTCATGATCGTGGTATTAAATGTTGAAACTAATAAACAAATTACACATTAGAATATTAGGAGTATGGCGTGGTTTATTTACGTTATCAATTATTATACAGTAAAGCATATCTAATTGCACAATGGTATTATTATTTTACGCGATAATAAAATAAATCATGTAATAGCCGTATATATTTACACGCATAACAGTTTATATTGGATATTGTGTGTAGTAAGTGTTTATAAAAAGTAACGATATATACTAAAACGTCATCTTGCACAACTAATTATATAATAAATGCTTATTTTTTTTACATAGAGTTCACCACTGCCCAATGACCACTCAGGGATAAGGGTTATTGTGTGTATATGTATATTCTTTTGTGAATGTATAAAGCAGACGGTATACAAAGAACACTCGTATATAACTACTTTGTGAGAATGCATATTTTTTGTAGCATTTCGGTTAATATTAGGACATAATTACCTCAAATCTAGATTACGAAAACAGACATAGAAAGAAACGTTACCAAACAAATTGTTGAGTAATCAATGCGCAAGAAACAATGTTTAAATACAGTTATTCTCTCTTAAAACAAATAGAAACTCATCAAAAGTAATTGTTAGATATATACCCTGAATTTTGATGCAGATGCTGTTTAAATACTTAAGCGAAATAACAATGTCCCTTAACAATATTTTATTAAGAAAGTACGAGACTTTAAAACTTTTATGTAAGATAACACTATTAAGTGACACTATATTAGTAGGATATAAAAGTAATTTTTAAAACTACAAATACAATTTGTGTATGTAATCGACTGTCCTATCTTATGCCGTAGTAAAAACATTGACTTTCACTTCTGCATTTCATAAAAGGTGTTCTACTTAAAAGTTATCGTCACGGATTCCTAGGAATACTTTAACCAGATGCCTCACTTTCGCCCAACTATAAAAAAAATGTGATGTATCGAGTCGTTCTTATATATATATATATATATATATATATATATATATATATATATATATATATATATATATATATATATATATATATATATATATATATGGCAAATAAGGCGCCCGTATTTTCGTATATACAAGTAAGAATGTTCCGCCAGGGTTCTTGGGGGCGTAATGTCTTAGAACTGTTTATACAACCACTAGATCATACTATGTACGATTTCTGAAGGAACGTTATGCCTAGATTTGTTTTGATCCACTTTTATAAAAGTCGCGCTATTTCGCTATGTCGCGCGTTTGTTTGGCATTTTTTTAGTATAAATGAAATGATACTAAATTGAAACGAGCCACTCCCTCGGCTTTCACGCCGGAGACGTACAGATAGCAAATCACCTTGGATCAATGCGGTAGAAAACCGTCATATCAGGCAGTTACATCTCATTTGGACACCGCCATTTTTTATATGGGCCGATTTTTTGGGAGGAAACAAAACCCAAACAAAAACTTAACTGCGGAATTGATGTGTGACCTCATCAAATTTTCACTTGTTAATCATTAAAGTTAATCCCTTCGAGGAGTTGAGGTAAATCATCACGTATATTTTTTTTTCGTTTTCGTCTCAAGGATTCGGGTTCGAGCTTCCCTCCTTCTGCAAAACGTGTTTTTATTTTATATACCATTTTAACATCGTTCTTTTTGCATTACCTTCGTTTTTTTTTCCATCACGGTCGCTTTTTTTGCCGAATTTTTAAAGACGTTTTTAAATTGTTTTATAATATTTCAACAGGAGTCTTACTTCCCTTTGCGTTGCATTACCCCCCCACACACACACTTCTAACACCCGGTAACACTGGCCGCCCTGGATAGTCTCTAAAATGAATATCACATATCTGTTTTAATGTTTGAAAATATGTTAAGTTGTATGTCTGCAAAAAACGTTACATAGATTTTCACGAAATATGTATTGCTTTAAAGCACGACATTTCGGACAACAAATATCGAAAGATTGCCTTAAACATGAATGCTTTCATCATTAACAGACCAGATAGCTGAAGGGTGGCCGTTTTTTGGCGTTGCCATTGGAAGTCATCGTATCGGTTAGAATGGCATTACTAATTTAAAGGTTCCAAAGTTTTCTTTCAATTCCTTTTCGCCATGGGGGCGGGGTCAACACACGCCTCCAATCTCCCGGGCAACGCCGGCCACCAAGGCTAGTTTAAACGCCGGATTTAACATTTAGTCTTGAGTTTCTGGGTGTGTCAATTAATCAGGATGATAAACCATTATTGCATGTACTTTGTTGCAATTACTGCGTAATTAAGCTGATTCGTCCATATTATTTTGGAAGCTCAGATATGCATCTAATTTGTCAACTAAGGAAAGCGGATTTTATCAGTTGAAGTAATCAATAGTTTAGAATAATGATCTGATCCAGCAATCAGATGATCAATAAGACGTGGGGTAAGAGAAACGCATTTTCACGGACGTAAATAGTTTCCCCATCGACAGAAAACGTTTTTAAATTGCACTGCCCTTTATTCATGAAGTATCGGATGATACCCGGCGTTGCCCGGGTGTTTGGAGGAATATTCATGAAATAGCGTTGAAATATTGGGCAAGGAAGCTATTGCTCTCTTCTTTGACTCTAAGAAAACATATTATTACAAGTTTAGGTCTCCTAATTGGTAAAGTTCCGATCAATGTCTGGTCGTTTAACCTTCACATCCTGTTTTACAAGCACTTTCTGGTGGCTGCATGAACTTATTCTAGTAGAAATTTAATAAGTAAATTTAGATGGAAACAATACGCCACCTAAAGATGTAACCAATGTAATTGTTGTAGAGACTCACCGATTCTGACGAATACAAATCAACTAGTGTACAATTGGCCAAACAGATATGTATGACAACTAAAAAATAGTTTAAACACAGAAGGTAAAAGAACTAACATCGCTTTGATGTTGCTGTCTTTCGACATCGAAAACGTTGTTGCCTTTATTTTCAATGTTCTAATGCCAAATATCGGAAGTAAATTTAGAATTTTGTCGTTCCTGATCGTTCTAAACATAAAAAAAACAATAAAGGTTATGTAAATGGGTGTACACATGCTCTATATTTAATTCCCCTATGATATTTTGGCATATAAATAGGAAGAAAATATAGGCACATATTATTCTTTCTAAAAGAAATAGTGCGGACTGTGGAATAAATACGTAAGTGCTTTACTTTTCCGCTATTTTCCCGTGGTATGTATATGTGTATGCACGTATATATGTATATTTGTGTATATGTTTATGCATATCTCGATGTCAATATATATATATATACATACATATAAATGTGTATATGTATATATATATATATATATATATATATATATATATACCTATACATATATATATAAGTGCATTTATATGTAAATATATACGTATATATATATATATATGGTTATATTTATATTTATGTATATACATGCATATATATGTATATATGTATATATATATACATATATATCTTTATATACATGCATATATATATATATTTATATACATGCATATATATACATATTATATACATGAATATATATGTATATATATACATACATATTATATACATGCATGTGTATGGGTATATATATACATATTGTATGCATGCATATATATGGGTATATATATATTGTATACATGTATATATATCGGTATATATATACACACACATATATATATATATATACGTATTATACATATGCATATATTTGTATATACACATATGTATATATAGTTATTCTTAGCAACAGTTACGTCGAAAGCTTGTTGAAAATATAAATATGCATATATTAAGCTTACTTAATAAACACTCTCAATTGTATGAGTACCGAAATAAAAAGTTAAAAGGAAACGATTTTCCTATACTATAAAATTACTTTTTGGAAGAAATCTTACAACATAATCCGACCTACTCTTAATAACATTTAATAGACGCTGGAGCAAATCATTTACTAGTCTGTTTCGTAGATATTGGCTGATTAAATTTATGCATTTTGCGATTGATCCTTTACGAAAATGTGTCAGTAAATTTTACCCCGTACTTTGATCCTTTTTGTACTATTTATTTGGTGAAATACTTGTACTTGAGTTAAAAATAAAGTAAAAGGTAACCGTTCAGTGTTACGCATTAGACGTGAGTGATGGTAAGAATGCAACGGTAATAGTATTCGCTTTCTTCATTTCGTATATATATATATATATATATATATATATATATATATATATATATATATATATATATATATGTGTGTTTTGTTCCTTTCGAATATATATAGATATATGTTTTGTTCCTTTCGAATATATATATATATATATGTATGTATATATATATAAGCTATATTCCTTTGAGAACATATATATATATATATATATATACATATATATATTATCTTTGTTCCTTTTTAATGTATATATATATATTAGCTTTGTTCTTTTCGCATATATATATACATATATATATATATATATATATATATATATATATATATATATATATATATATATATATATATATATCCATGATTAAAGAATAGCTTATTTTAAACATGCTTTTAATCGCAGTAATTTTAAACACAAATCAACTACAGAAATATTGACATCCATTCACTAGAAATACTCTTTCCAACCCGTAATATTATCTCATTAATTACACATCGTTTTGATATTTAGATCTCACCTGCAGGCTTTATTATCTTTAATTAGTGGGAGGAAATGTATATAATAATCTATTTGATAGCGGATTATTCTAATCTATATTTGACGGAAAACAGTATAAGTCAATTTACTTCCCAAGGTGGTTATTATATTGTCACCATTTGTTTGTGTTTATAACATGATTTTTAATAAAATATTAACACTCTTTATTATAAATATTGAGTTTAAGGTGCGTTTTATTATATCAGGAAATAAAGCCCAAGTCAATTTGAGAAAAATAATGCAGCACGATGAAGCTGTAGCTTACAGAAAGATTTGTGTACAATTAAGAAAACAGGTATGTCTTAAAAATTAAATTATTTTTATGTTTATTTTTGTGTTGAAATGCTGTCATGAATATAAAAATTGCTGATCGAATAATGTTGACAAACCATCTGTACAGATAAAAGTACACGTAAAAAGTATATTGGTTATATATAAACTGACTTGAAAAAAAAACAAATATATTCTATAATTTTTTTTTTCAGAATCACTGGGGTTGATAGTCCGTAAAACAAAAACGACCAACCAACGACTCTACGCGATTTCAATCTGAAGATATATGTTCTCATAGGGATAAGAGGTGCCGTAATAAACACATTATAAGCGCTCTCTTTCGAATATTTAAAACGGTTTAATTAGGAAGTAAGTTAATGGCAGAAGCGTCAATTATATTGTAATTCAAAGTATATATATATATATATATATATATATATATATATATACATATATATATATATATATATATATATATATATATATATATATATATATATATATATATACATATATATATATATATATATATATATATACATATATATATATATATATATATATATATATATACATATATATATATATATATATATATACATATATATATATATAAATATACATATATATATATATATATACATATATATATATATATACATATATATATATATATAAATATACATATATATATATATATACATATACATATATATATATATATAAATATACATATATATATATATATATATATACATATATATATATATATATATATACATATATATATATATATACATATATATATATATACATATATATATACATATATATATACATATATATATATATATATATATACATATATATATATATACATATATATATATATATACATATATATATATATATATATATATATACATATATATATATATATATATACATATATATATATATACATATATATATATATATATATATATATATATACATATATATATATATGTATATATATATATATATATATACAGGTACCCCCTCCACAAAAAAAAAACGTTGTCAACTCTAATTAAGCCCTGGCTCTTAGTGTTTTGTCCGAATGAAATGAAACTTTGGTCATAACTAGCTTATTATATTCAAATCATCACATCAACATACTAGGGTATTTGACCTTTTTTCTCCATTCTACAGCGTATGTTTCAGATGGCCTCCATTTAGCTTTTGTTATTTTTTGGTCACCCTGTATGTTTATATAATAAAGCTTATCTACTTTTGTGTATACTCGCGTTTTTGACTAAAGTATATATTCAACAGTATTACAATAGATAAGTTGTTTTTATATGTGAGATTTTCATACAGAGTGAGTCAGAGAAAACGGATGAGTATAGAACGGGCGTACTTTCACTTGTGTAAAATCGATACATAGGTAGTCTTTAAATATGCTTATGATTCCGTTTAGTGTCTTTTGTTTACTTAAAAACACCCTTTGTTCCCGTAGTTCTGCGTGAATTACATGCGTTTTGCTCATCTGAAAATAGTCGTAAAAAATATAATAGTGGAGCAGATTACCCAAACAATCGTTCATTTGATAATACAAGCATGAAATTTGGCATAAATATTCGCTGGATAGTAGATTTTAAGAAACAAGTGCTGGCCACCTGAAATTCCAATATGGCGGCCATTTTCCAACATGGCCGCCATAGGAGTCCAAATTTTGATAAATTTCAGCATATTATTGTATAATACAGTGCGTTTGTCGAGCTTAAGTTGGTTTTGTTGTAATAATATTACTCACTTTAAGCTCGTTCAGTGTTCTAGTGTTCCTGTAGAAGCTTGACAAGGGCAACTGCAAAGTTTAGTACAATGCAACCCAGTCTTTTTACATTTGCACCTTCCACCACAGTCAGTTTTGCATCCACATTTGTCAGTTCACTGCAGCATTTTGAAATCGGTTCCAGTGAAGTCCACACAATTTTCCAAGAGTCATCTTCTTTTGACCATCCCCACTTTGAAGGACACTGAAGTTCTGGATAACGTATGACACTTTGTCCCCAAACATGACCTGCTTGATAGGCAGCTCTTTTGGCATGTTCCTTGAGTGCATTTTGAGTTGGTGGGATTAAGTCATATGACCTTTACTTCCGTGCAAAGAGGTCAAGTCTTGCGTCATCTACTGATGAGGTTGCACTGGACCTACCATACATGAGAATTACATATTTCTCCAATACTTGTAGATCAGACTCCTCAATTTCCGATGGGCTGAGACTGAGTTTTGCAAATGTGGCTGAGACTTCATTAAATACATTAAATGCCTGCAAGGCTGTCTTTTTTCCCTTGCCATTGAAAGAAGATACAACATCACACCCTGTGAAGGCATGGAAGAACAACATTCCCTTGTATTTCTCTGGTCCTAGATTGGACACAAGGTCATGTATAGGAATCCACCTGGTGTGTTCCCCCTTACCGAATCCTCCTTGAGCAGTTTCTTCTCAGATTGTTTGCTTTGGCCAGTCCCCGTTTTGAAGAAATCTATGCTGTTCTTCTTGATGGACTGGTAGAAATATTGACCATCGTTAAGTTTATCCATAAACGTTTTGAACTGTTCTTTCCCCTTCTGAAGATGTGTAGCAACACGTTCAGCCGCAGATGATTCTGCTATGTTTTTGTGTCAAGGGTCAGCAGATCTCCTGTCACCTCAGTGAATGGATTGCCCATTTCCTTTAGGACCATAGTGAGCCTTTGAACCTTCTCAAGGAATGTATTCTGAGCTGACGGTGACTGTTCATGGTGACGACTGTTACTCTTCACATCCTTACTCCCTGATGCTGTTTCATAGTCGGCCACCAACTTCCTTATTTCTGGCCCAGCCACCATCCATCTTCGAAGAGCTGCTGGATCTTCTGTCAGCCCAATAGCTCCACCATCTCCTTTGATGCTAGCATTATTTTGTTCGTGGGCTTGGTCAATGGCGACTGATGAGAAATGCCTGTCAGATTTGTGAACTACAAAGTTTCCATTTTGAAATTGTTGTGCAACCTCTGGGTTTTATCTCTCTAAGCTCATCCATATCTCGAAGATGAACTGGAAGCCATCGTGCGTAATTAACACTGTTTGCGAAGAAATAGGGTATCAGTTCTGCCAGAGATTCACGATACAATGCGAAATTTCCCTCTCTGAAAGCACTATCAGTGTCAGAATGGTCAGCTCCATGTCTAGAATCAAGTACCAAAACTGAAACAGAGGACTCTCTTTACTGCGGAAGCCACACCACTCTTCAAAGGTGACAGTTTTCTCATCACTGTCTTCCTGTTCAACAAGATATGCACTGTAACCTTTCTTCAAGAGCTTGAATAAAATGCTTGCTGTAACCTGATGAGCTTGGCGAGTCTTTATAACATTTGTAGCTGATAGAAATGAATCTGCAGAGCTTTAAGATGCTATTTCTGCCTCAACAAGTGCACCAGTCCATCCGCTGCCCTCTAACATTGACCCTATTGATTTAAAGGCTGTCATTTCAATATGTAGTCCACCAAACATTATTACAAACTTGTCATCCCCATATATGTCTGGCCAATGCCACTGTATCTGTTTCGCCAGTGCATAGAGTGGCTGGGCTTCTGTTATAACGGGTGATTGTCCTGGGTTGAGGAACGACACAGTTTCCTTGATTTTGTCCATAGCATGCTTTATGGTGGCAACACTGTGTGCTTGATCTCGCAGAAGGGGCAGCAAAGCATTTTTACTAGTCACAACTTCTGCTCTTTGGTTGCTTGCATAATGGGCATACCATGTTACATTTGGTGAACCATCTACATCAGTGGTATTATGGACCTTTTCCAACCATTCATTTTCAAGCTTGATCTCCTCTTGGAAAAGTCTGGGATCTGGAAGTGAAAAGTCATCACGGATGCTTGGTTCTGGATTCTTCTTACAGAAGAAGGCTGGTGGAATATTTCTATATGACTCTGGAAGATCCGGGAGCTTCTTCGTCCGACCTTCTGCAACATTGTCCAAGATGCGTGCTTCTCCTACATTATCTGAACTTGGGTGCTGGAACATTGAAATACTTGTACCATGGAAAGATGGGCTTGATGTTGTTGCTGTTTGGTTGTGATCTATGTTATCTACAGATGTTGTGAACAGCCCTTTCCTCAAATTTGGTGGACACACGACATCATCTTCCACATATTGCTTTACAACAGTCTCACCCAACTGTCCTGATATTTCCAAAACTCTGTGATAAGATGTGCTTATTCCATTCTCATGCAGCTTGTCGATCAGTTGTCTCTTTTTTGTCTTTGCAAAAACTTTCATTCCAGCATAAACAGCAAATGGTGTTTCACGGTCTTTGGCATGTCTTTGAGATTTCGAACCTTCCCTGTACTTTGAGTAACAGTTGAACTGCAGTAGTTAAGCAATGGCCACATCTGACTGCACAATACCATGATTCAGATGGGACCTTATGTCCACCCCATGCTCAATACTGCAAACAAACTGCAGAAGTGCCTCGGGAACGGCTTCCTCTCCAAACCCTTCTTGAAATGCCTGGCTGAATTTTGTCTTGTGAGCCAGCATCTCTTTCCGGATGATATCAGCAGCTTTAGCCAGATGAATGGCTTCACTGTACTTGCTAGCATCAGATAGAATGGTGTTTATATCTTTTCTGAATGCAAGAAGGACATCTCGCCCTTTCTTATGTGCTCCAAGCTCAGGGATCCTAGAGAGTAAATGCTCTTTTAATCTGGTAGAATTGACCTCTGGGGATTCCACACCTAGTTGTTGCAGCCGACACTTGTAAAGTGAGGCTAGATCAGCAAGTCGAAATATCACTGGTGTTGTTTCTGTACCGGTAACCATGCTATCCATGATGTAGACCACAAGCTCTGAAAACGCTAGGGGGTAAACGTATTTCTCTTGACCGCCGTCATTCTCCTCTTGCGTCATGACATTAACATGTGCTCGCTCTGAGTTGTATAACTGTGCCAAGCATCGAGGGTGATACTTCAGCCCTTGGGCAACAACATCACCAGCACTTAACTTTGCTAGGAACTTTCCATTGTTTAGGGTCCGGGCACACTGATTAAGCCTTTCATTCAGCTGCATGGTCATTGCCTGTCTGAAATTTGATATTTCATCCTCTTCTTCACATAAGAAGCACTGTACCTCTGGAGGGTCTGAGGTCTTTTGTCTCTTCTCACGGTTCTCTTCTGTGCCTGATGTACTGGGGGTTATTTTCCTTTTCTGTCCTCTTGACAGCTTTGTGTTATTGAACAATAGTCGGCAGCTTTGGTGATATTTTGCTTTATTTCGTATCAGTGTGGCTTCTATGCCTTCTCCTTCATCTAACCGTGCTGGATTAAAGGGTATTGGCATATCATTAAGGGCATAAAACAAAGGCATTTTTTTTGCAATTCTCGCATATCCAGCATAGCCCTGTTTCCTCTGGAATGAGCTAAGATGTGAAATTAGATTTTTATCTCCTTTGTCAACCTGACAAAGGCAACATTTACTCCAGTCAGTTTGCTGTCTAGTTTTGGCATCCATCGTAAGAGTCGGTGAAGTGGTGTAGGCTGAGGGTTTATCCTTTTACCACATTACCACTTTTGCTCACTTTGATGTATGGGATACAGTTAGGTTCATGCTGCTGCCCTACACCTAACCCGATCGTTCATCCAATATCATTTAAATCCCGTGCGATCTGTACACCATCCGGATAACAATAAAGCCCCTGTCATCCTTGGCTCGGCTCTCCCGCGCTGGCACATCCTGTCAATCCAGGTGCGGCTATCCAACCTTAGGGGCTGGCTAGATAGCATTTGGGATACTAAACTGGAGTTTAGCTGATATTGAACCCCATGCCGAGTTCCACAGCAGTGTCTGTCACCAGTGTGCCCTGGTAGTGAGCGACATACACTCTCGTCATAATATTATGCAAAATTCTCCTTCTGTGGAAAAAAGTGGTACTTAATTTGATCCTCGTGAGATGTGCCGCCTTGGTCACAATTTCTCAATGGGTTGATTCAGGGGCTTGTATGGAGTGAGGGATGTAACGGAATTAAGAACACCTGATTTCTTCAAGATGGCTAGCATGGCGTGTAAGCCTTTTTGGGGCATTTTATAGGCAAAAACAGGTTATCCACTTTGTCATCCTTGCATTAGTAGTCCTTTTTAGGCATAAAAGTTGGAAAAAATTAACGTTTATGGAAATTTGTGGTTTGCTGGCGGACATCTTGAAAAAAATGGTCGCCATATTGGAATTTTTGATGGCCAGCACTTTTTTCTGAAAACGTCACTTACAGAGACTATTGATGCCAAATTTCATGCTTGTATCACCAAATGAACGATTCTGGCAAAAAATCACATTAAGCTGCTCCACTATAAGGACTTTCTAATGAGTACCTTAATGCGTCCGTATGTTCCAAGTTTTATAACCGAAAGATTGTATCGATAGCAAATACGAAATGAAACTCAAGAGATTGTTTAAGTACGCCAAATAGGGCCTTTTTATATAATTTTTTATGATTTTTTTTTTATTTTGTTTTAAATAAAATGGCGATGCTAATCCTTTTGGTATTAAGTAGTAATGACTTCTGTTAATCGCATTTTAGATTGTACGGATGAAAAGCTAAAATAAAAAAGCATCTTATTTTAAGCGAATTAATTTTAATTAAAGTGTCAATCAAGATTTGTGTAATATATCTGACAGTTTTTTTTTTCTTTTAATTCTGCTAGATCCTTATTGGAAAACACATTTCATCAATATTGTAATATCGACCAGCCACTAACAGGCAAATTTAAAGTGTATTCATTTTTGTTTCTAATAGAAAGTTAAATAAAGTTATTTATATTGTCATTATTATTTCTGGTATGCTCTGTATGATGATGATTAAGATGATTATGATTATGATGATGATGAGTGTTATTATTATTATGAGTATTATTGTTTATCGTTTTGGACATCGTGCTTATGTCTTCGAATTTCGATATTCAGCTTCTACAGTTAAACATTTTAAAAAATTGGAAAAAATAATCGCCTCTCTGATGAAATAAATGAGGAGTTTTGTTACTTCTTAATACTCCTATTCGAATTTTTTCTCATAAAATCGTAATACATATTTATATTCTTTATCTTCTTTCTCTTACACCCTCCATATAATATCCAAATAGGTAAATTATTGTGAATATTCTTTGCTTTAGTTCGAAAAATTATATTAGAAACGAAGTCCATATTCGCGTGATCCACTGAAATGTAACATTGCCATATTTCTCCTCCACTTTCTCCACATGGTTATAGCTTCATTCCTAGGCTTTAAATACATGCCATTGTTACTTCGGAGCGAGTTTGCTTTGTCACGCATTTTATATTGATGTTTATCTACCGTAGGGCATCTTTATATTATGTGCGCTAACGTTTTAACATCTTCCCTTGTTCTCACAGAATATAGTTTCTTCTACATGTTTATCGATGACGTTTTAAACGGGCATAAGTCGAGTCATTTCTCTAAAAATCACCTGACTCACCAATTCCAGTTTTCGTTCTCTCTAAAATTACTATTGTTTAAAAATATATACTGTGCTATGTTATCTTAAATATTTCTCCATTTTTTTAAAACCTGTCATACTTTTACTCGCCAAGTCATTGTGATCTTTCCCTTTATTAAATTAAAAAATCATAACATTAAAAATATATTTACATATCCATTCTCTATATTTACTTATACTCTGTCTAAGACTTGCCCACATCTACCCTTTCTTTAACACGCATGTACGCATTTTGTTCAACGATTTTATTAGTTTATATTCAAGGCAATCATATCAGTGGTATTTCGTATGACAATTACAATTGTGGGAATGTGGAGGGACATTTGGAAACTTACTATTACTTTTGTGCTATCCCATTCGATCGGGGTTCAGTATCTTCAAATATGTAATCTCTAGCTGAGCACACCCTTTATAACCTCCATTTTTTTTTGGAGATTAAGTCTATCTGAGTAGATAAGCTATGATTCTCATAAAATTATATTTCGTGAAATACGATACTTATGGTAACGTATCTAATAGAGTTCCATTGTCCTCCTCTCGTTCCAAATCGTTTGTCAACAATAAATTTTATGATTATACCAAGGGTCTAAATGATGAAATGCACTTTCAAGCTATATGCTAGTATAGCTTACACAAAACTGAAAGACAATTATTTTGGCTGAAGATTGCTGATTGATTTTTATTTAATCTTAAATTCTATGGTCAAGAGTTGTGGCTTATACAAGACACAAACATATACTACATGTTGCCGGTCTTTTAGAATTGTTGCGGAAATTGGATGCAGAGAAAATGCCTAATTAATATTGTATACTTGCACTCCATAAAGTACAATAAAAATGAGAATTACAAAACAAAAAGCTTTCCACCCCAGCATTTAAACGATCACTATCATATCCAATAAGCGCACTGTGCTAAAGCCCCTTCTTTTTAATTATATTTGATCAATTGTGCATTCCACTTTTGGGGTGTTTTTTTTCTCATACCCCTTTCTAGAATACATAAAATTAGTCAGCATCAGTAATAACGTACATCACTCTTTAATTTCCTTCAAGTTGATTAAAAGAGAATTTCTACTTTATATAGAAGAGTGTGTATCTTCGATACTAGCAATTCTGTCATTTTAAAGTTTTAACTTGATATATGCCAAATGCGCACATTATCTTTGCACAAGCATTCTGACTTGGACTTTGTAACTTGCAGGTTCAACTTAAATCTTTTCGATATTCTTTCATTTGGGTATCTTAACGTTCCACGACTACGACTCACTTCCTGTGTTTTTCTATTTTCTGAGTAACTTTCAAATATCATGGGCACAATTATACTTGCTATAATAATCTAAGTTAGTTAATATTAACACTGACAACGCTGTACTTACTTTGCTAGTGACAGAATGGGGCTCCTCTACTTCTAATTGTTTTTCTTTTCTTTCCGTATTTTCTTCTTATTTACATACTAGGAGATTTAACACACGCTAATGTGAATATTTTGTTTATTTTTTATCTTATTTATTTTGCAAACACTCCACTCTTTCAATAACATTGAGAATTTAATTTTGGTCATCACAACAGTCGTAAACTATTGATTCTGCGTTAGTACCGTCCATTGACCTTCACTCGATTTATTATGCGAGAATTTTTTTTTTTTATTTACACAGAAAGCACCGCTTACTAAAGAACAGATGCGACTCGATGATAAGCGTTATGCGATGTGCAGAAGTAAGTAGGATAATATCATAGTATGAGTTAATATTGGAAATTTTGTAAATGGGATTATTTATGGGGACGATTCGTTAAGAATTTTCTACGGTGAACCAATTGTAGGCACCGGGAACACAGATAAACAGAAGAGATTTCAACAGGCGTGCCGTTATAAAAAAATCATTTTCATCAAATCTACATTAACATTTAGGCACAGCTAAAAAGCGGGGGTAATTATTGAGTGGTTTCATCTAGACCAAACTTTCGCGAGAGTTTAGCGAGAGATTACCAGAGATTTGAGCTCAGATGAGCACTTGCCTTGAAAATTAAAATAAAGCAGAGACAGGTTCGTAACGTGTCTTCTCTGGGAAAAAGTGGGTAGGGAAGAGAAACCGGCACCCCACAAGGCTACGAATCTATATTTTACTTTGTCAAGGTAGGATAATTTCTTTCTAGCAACTCCTGCCAAGAGCTGGCAAGAATATCGCATCCTTGGATGTATCAGACATTTATACAGGTACTGAATTGCATAGTTAAGCGATAGGACCCCACAATTTTTTAGCATGCTTGGCAACATATTTGATGTACGTGTTCCATTTCAGATCAGAACTAAATGCCAGACCGAAAAGTTTGTCAAAACATGGAGCCTCCCCAAGATGAGAGCCAGTCATTTAACTGAGAATAAGAACGTTTCTGAACAAAGGTAGAATCTAGTAAATATGTTATATAACCGTATGCACATCTACAGTATATCTATGAGAACGGAAACCATATTGCATACCAAGAAGAAAGGATTTTTTTGCTGAGGTAGTTCATTATTTCTATATTTATTACAAATTCCAGCAACCTATTATACGCTACAGGAAACCTATTGATGTGTGCCGAGAGGAAGACGACTGATTACCTTCATTCTAACACACATATAATAGAGTTTTGTAATTAAAGGAGCTAGTTCTCATTGAAGCTTTTCCAACACTTTGATTAGATTCCCGAAAGTAGCAGTCCTTACTGCACTCCTTCAAGAAAAGCCATCAAAAGTGTTCTCTTTTCTGTCGTTCAAACCCCTTTAACCCTCTTAATGTGCTGTAACTTTTTCTCTTACGGTTCCGAAGGAGATTACTTGTAATTATAGAGTGGACATTCTTAATTGCTTGTATGTGTTAGATTTCATCGCTGTACTCGTTTCTTTGTCTTGATGTATTAGTCACCGTTTATAATAGCATTCCTTAATATTTAAGGCGTTTTCATTAGTGGCAACCGATATAACTTCACAACTCTTCCTATAATTGAAATTTTCTCCAATTCACTGTACAATTCTTTTTCAAAATTGTTCATAATGCTCGAACTACCTTGGTTGTATCTTGACATTGTCATCTTATTTAAAGCTCTCTGGTAATCTTTGCATATTTACCTAATTTCTTAAAACCTTTTATACGAGTCCTGTCGGCTGATTTACCGAGTATTTGAGAGGGTGTTTTCTTTTTATTGATTATTATGTAACCCGGCAGTTATGCTTGAATGCGTTTATCTGTCTGAACGTCTATTTCTGATGGGGTTTTGTGCTCCGCTTTATTATTTTATCATTTCTCTGGGTGTTCAAGATGCAGTTCTTAGACTAATACTTAATGTATTTACTTCCCCAGTTAATTGTGCCTTCACGTGAATGGCGTCAAGACTTGTTTGCTGCCTTTACTCATTGGAAGATTGATTGTAAAGTGTCTTTCTCCAAGAGTATCAGTTTGCTGTTTCCTGGGATTATTTGTGCTTTGCTGCGATGTGGGACGATTTACTCGCATTGTCTTATGTGACTATGATTAATTTTTGTGAGATCTAGTTTTTAGCGATTTCTAAAAGTCGTATTTAATCTCATCTCTTTTTAACGTTATAAATCGGTTGTGTATCTATTGTTTCCTCCAGCTTCTTATTCTCCTCTCTCGTTGCACATCCGTCTGTTTACTGATTTCTAAATTATTTAGTGTACCTTTCTTCAGTAGTTATGGCATTAGTATTTCTCATTATACATTTTCCAATACATTTTGTCGTATCATTCACATTCTGTAGAAACTAGTCCTCTTCCTGAGTAATTCTGTTCACGTAGTTGTGTGTGTGTATATATATATATATATATATGTATATATAAGATATAATTATTATTATTATTATTATTATTATTATTATTATTATTATTATTATTATTATTATTATTATTATTATTATTACTAATATTTTATTAGATTTTTCCGCTAGATTTTTTTATTTACAATGCTAAAGAAAGAGTATTGCATTACTGAGATATTAATTACTGTAATCACCATTTTAATATGAAATAAACCAATGTAGTGTATATGTGTAATCGTAATTTTTGGCTGAATGTAACATAATTATCGCGTTTAGCCCGGGACAAATTTCTCGTCGTTTTCCACAATGAATTAGTGTAATAAATCCGAATACATAAAAGTAGTTAGAATGTGTGTTGATCAGCCATAAATTTTACCCTGCGTTACCATGTCATAATTACTGTGAAAACAATTTATAATTTAAATGCAATTTCACCTCATCATATTACAAAAAATGCACGAGAATATGCCGTGATAAATTATTTAATATTATAGACACCGAACAAGAATACCGGTTTTATTGTAACTAGAACAGTGAGAACTTTTTAGTAATGGTAGGCCGATGGAAATCCTGGTCGATAATATAAACTCTGGTATAAAACTGCAAATTTCATCCGTCACGAATAATTTCTACTTTGTGATGAGTTGAATATTATTTAAAACATATTTTAGGATTACGCATGCGATAAATCATAACTCTACTTTAAATGAAATGGACCTGCTTGATTTGTAATAAAAATTAACATGCGGCCGAAGACAAGATTGAACTCACTACACGTTTTTGTTGTATATTGCCAATCTTTACCGTAGCTTAATATTTTATGTTGAATTAGGGCTATCAAGGTTTTTTTTTTATCGTGACGCCATCACTAGATGGGTTGCGGCTTAAGAGGTGCCAATCTACCCCCAAGAGGAGAATACGTCATGCTAGTTTTCCAACTGTGTATTTTACATCTCGGTGCATACACTGTCTCCCCTTCCAAACGTGTCACCAATATAGTATTGGCCATGTTCAATGTTGTTTAACTCCGGGGATCACGTTAGAACTAGTTTTTGAACGTGATTGTGCAGTATAATTTCTAATAGAAGTCCCTATATCCATAACACTGTAATATATCTATATGCAGTAGGTATATGTATTGAAGACGGCATTCACGATGTAGAATCATTTTTAATAGTGTAATATTTACCAAAAACATTCAATAAATTGATAATTGTATCGTACACAAGCCTTATTTGAGTTTGTTTGAAATAAAAAATATTTAATATTAGATGGTACATTTACAGTGTGTTCTTTACTATGCCTATCAGTGCTTCAGAGAGTTACTTGCAAATATTACACGTATGAAACTTAGTTTTCCGCGAAGTTCTTCACAAATTATTCAGGTGCGGTTTCATTCGTTTGCCCTTTCGAGTAAGTTAGAGAGATTGTTTTAATCAGAAAATAAATCAATCTCGGAAACAACAAAAATATCAGAGTAGTCAGTTATGAATATCAGCAATAATAATTAGCCGAGAATTTACTCTTGCGAGTATCAAGTTGTTTTGATGGAGGATCATCGATATCACTTTTTCTTATTTCTTACAAGGATTTTACTATGCTCCTATGAATTTTATTTCATTTAATGCATGTGTATTTATTTTTGTTTGATAAGCAACCGATAAATCGAGGCACCCTCTCAGCACCAAATTACCTGTTTATCAAACTTGCGTGTTCAACAACCTCCTCTATTGAAATAAGGCATAGGGCACTTACGCAGGGCATATAAGGAAACAGAAAGGCTTTCACATGAGACACTCGCATCACATTCTACAGATCAAGTCGCAAGACGCGACCAAGACACTGGGATATGTTGACGAGCACCCACACCCGTCTCTCCGAAAGAAAGTTGCGAGTGTTAGGTCATGTAAACAACATTCACGATACACATCTCATGGCGAGTTAGTTAATGGGAGAGTAAACGCGGAGCAAACCAAATTATGTTCCTCATGTGTTTGAAAGAAAGATATGAAGCAGTGTTAGATAGGTCTTCGAGCATTTCAAACCTACGTAAAAAAACACACCTTGCCCGACGATTAACAGTACAACCAGGAATTATTAATGCACAAGTCATGCCGGAGAAATCAATCGATGTGAGGAACCATGCAGACTTACGGACACCAGAACACACGCATTAATCGGAACCTTTTATATTATCTAAAAAAATTGTTTATTTTTTATGATCAGTTGTAATTAGCCACTATATTTAATCATTGAGCGTGAATAGATTATTATATATAGTTAAATTTACTAACTTTTTGCCTCTGAGACAAAAAAGTGCCTTTCTGTGAATATACATCGATATAGGAAGCTTTATCCTTGTTTCGTATTTCTTCTCTTAAAAATATAAGGTACATTTAGTCATACATCATTCAGCTATCTCTAATATATATATGTGTGTGTGGGTGTGTAATCCTTGTATACGGATAGTATATAGGGTGTGCAAAGAAATTTGCTTATATATGCATACATATATATATATATATATAAATATATATATATATATGTGTATATATACTCATGCTTACTTTAAATCACAGGTTGTTCTGCCTCATTCTGTATATAAATGCGTATATATTAATAGGTATGCATATAAATATGTGTGTTATGAGAAAAATAGAAAAAAACGAATGAAATTATTAAAAAATCAACGTTTCGTCCTTATTTCAGAGGACATCTTCAGGAAAATTGAAATAAAAAATAAAAATGTAAGAAAAGAAAAAGTCATAGATCGTGCGAAAAAGACAGTTCTTGAATCCTACCCATGTCGGGAAGGACAAACATGTGTGCGCATCTGGCGGCTGTGCAGCCTTTCTAGCGATACACTGCTCACCCATGAATATAGGAAGGGTCTAGAAAAGGTGACATATAGATTGTCTACGCTTTTATTAGCTGGCCGGCTTCATGCGGTCGGCGGCTGCTCTATATTTGAAGGAGAAACAAGATAAAGTTGAGGGAAAATAATAAACAAGGAAAAGAACTGTCTTTTTCAAGAACTGTCTTTTTCGCACGATCTATGATTTTTTCTTTTCTTACATTTTTACTTTTTATTTCAATTATCCTGAAGATGTCCTCTGAAATAAGGACGAAACGTTGATTTTTTTTAATGATTTCATTCGTTTTTTTTTCTATTTTTCTCATAACATAACGTCAACCACCGCTGGTATTTTTTTTCATTCCTTATACATATATGTGTGTATATATATATATATATATATATATATATATATATATATATATATATATATATATATATATATATATTTATATATATATATGTATTTATATATAGGTGGGTATATATATATATGTATGTGTGTGTACATATAGATGTATATACCAATGTGTGTATATATATATATATATATGGGTATATATGTATGTGTGTATGTTTGGGTGTGCGGGTATACCTACTACCTTAGGAAGATAAACGCCTCTGCCTTGCATAGTTTTAGATCACTCTCAATTTCTGGAGGATTATTATATTGAGAGCTAGGGATATATATATATATATATATATATATATAATGTGTATATATATATATATATGTATATATATATATATGTGTGTGTGTGTGTGTATATATATGCCAAGCTGTAAGAGACGTTAAAACTCCGTGATAATAAAACATCCACACTATGCCACTGCTCTCTCATCTTACTATTTCAGTTTGTAACTGTCCAACCATTGGTAGGGTGCGAGAGGGTACACTATGTGTTGCAGAAGCATGTTTTATTGCGATCCTTATCTGCAGGTATTTTTCAAAGAAAAAAAAAAAGGAAAAGTCCTATCGCGATAGGTGAGTGGCGACGTGCACAGGCTTAGCGGGCTGGAATTGCATAGCTGCAAATCTGCACATAGGCGGCCAGTGATTGATCTAACATCGTCGATTAAATTGCTTACAGGGTGGAAGCAACTACCCTGGAGCATCTGGCGGCTGTGCAGCCTTTCTAGCGATACACTGCTCACCCATGAATTTAGGAAGGCTCTAGAAAAGGTGACATATAGATTGTCTACCCTTTTATTAGCTGGCCGGCTTCATGCGGTCGGCGGCTGCTCTATATTTGAAGGAGAAACAAGATAAAGTTGAGGAAAAATAATAAACAAGGAAAAGAAAGATGTTATGAGGAGAGGATTAACCTTACCGTTGCTACGTTGAATGTCAAAACTTTGCTAGATGTCCTAGATAGTGAAAGACATGCGCGTAGGGCAGCTATTGTTGCAAGAGAGGTCGCTAGATACAGCATAGCCATTGCGGTATTGTCTGATACATGATTGAGTAGCGACGATCAATAGGTTGAAGGGGCTCGGGATACACCATTTTTAAGAAAGGAAAACCATCGGGGCTGAGACGAGAATGTGGAATTGGCTTTGCAGTTCGTTCTGATATGGTGAAGAGGATTGAACAGTCAATCTGTGTAAGTTACAGAATTATGATGATTCGCTTCCCTCTTGCACACAGTAGATAGTTTACGATTTTATCTGTATGCCCCTGCCATGGGTCATGATGAAGACATCATTACGGCGTTTTACCGAGATCTCAGTCGTACCATTTACTCTATCCCTTTATCTGAGAAGATCTTACTCCTGGGTAATCTAAATGAACATTTTGGCAACGCTCATCACACCTGGGACTCACTCGGCAGGTTTGGTGTAGGTGGGGGTTAACAGTAGTGGTCTGCATCCTCTCCATCTATGCACTCCGTTTGACCTTGCTATCTGTAACACTTTCTTCAGCCACAAAGAGGTCCATAGGTTTACCTGAACCCATCCTCGTTCAAAACAAGGTCATTTGATTGATTACATTATTTCCAGGATGGTATATATGCGGGACGTCTGTAGTGTGCATGTTAGGCGTGGAGCTGAATGCGGCACATATCACTTTTTGGTAAGCGGGATGTTGACAATCTGTATAAGAAGGAAGTGTAGGTTGGGTGGTGTTGCGATTCCCAGGCGGGTTGATGTGTCTAGGCTGGCTGCTCCATGTGTACGTAAAAAGCTTCGCTCCGTAGTTTATTCTGCTAATTTTGATGGGTCGTGGCCGCATTTTAAAACACTACAATCCATGAAAAAAGTGTAGATGTTCTTGGCATCCGGAAATCTAAACATCGGTATTGGTTTGCTGATAATGATTCTGAAATTACTCAACTCTTAAGTGCTAAAAATTGAGTTTCACAATAAGATGTGGTCTGCCTTTGATGGAGTTCGAGAGTCCCTCCAAGAGTCACTTAAAGCAAAAAAGGGTATTCTTCAAAAGCGACTCCGCCAAAAAATAATCAGTGGTAGGCACAACTCGCCAACCAAATCCAGATGGCTTTTTATTGTAAAGACTTCAAACGCATATACCATTTGCTTAATAAAGCTTTTGGTCCTCAAACACTATCTACATCTCCCCTATTCTCAAGTGAGTTAATTACACTTATAAAGGTTCCTAACACGATTCTACTTCATTGGACCGAGCATTATCCCGATCTCTTTGACACCCCTCTAATGTCGATGAAGACGTAATCAATGAATTTGTATCACAACATAAGCTTATCAATGAAATGTCTGTGTTCCCAGCTGAGAATAAAATTAGAGATGAACTCAAGGAAGTGAACGTTGGGAGGGCTCGAGGGTATTCCTGTGGAAGTCCTTTGATATGGGGTGATAACCTTGTGCATGAAATTTTTCATCTTATCACTGATGCCTGGAAGGGTGTTCCCGTCTATAAGGATTGGATTGATGCGATTCTTATATCACTGTACAAGGGAAAGGGGCCAAGGATCGACTGTTGATGCTATCGTGGAATAAGTCTGTTGGAAGCAGTTGGCAAAGTATTTTCCACAGTTCTACACAATAGATTGTTAAAGTATATTTGTCTTCCGTCATTTCCGGACAGAGGTACAACAGGCATGATCGCCTCTGCTCGGCAGTGGCAGGGGAAATGTACTGAACACCGTGTTACGCTTTATCAGGTTTTTGTTGATTTGACTAAGGTTTTTGATACGGCGAACAAAAGTGTCCTATTGATAATTCTGGGGAAGTTTGGAGCCAACCTCAATGTGTACGATTACCCAGAGCTCCACACTAATATAAAGGCTCGCCTGAACTTCAACGCATGCCTATCGGAACCCATTTCAGTTGACAATAGTGTGAATCAGTATGCTATCCAAGCACCTACACTTTCTCAATTTATTTTGCCACTATGTTATCGTATGCCTTTAGGGAATGTTCTCTAGGTGTTTATTTGCGTTTCAGAGCCACAGGTAGGGTCTTAAGCAGTTTTCTATAAAAAATAGTTCAACAATAATGGAAAATTTGTGACGCGTGTAAGCTTGAAAGGATGAAGGCATGTAATAATTCATCTGCCATTATTATATGTATCCGTGTGTGTATGGGTTGATATGTGTACGTATGTTTATATATGTATATACATGTGTGTGTTTGTGTATGTATGTTTATGTTTATGTGTACCTGTGTGTATAAATATATGTATATATATATATATATATATATATATGTGTGTGTGTGTGTGTCTGTATATATGTGTAGGTATATATGCATATATGTGTGTGTGCGTCTGTATATATGTGTAGGTATATATGCATATATGAATGTATGTGTATATATGCATAGATATGTATGCATATGTAGTTAAATCCATGTGTATATATATGTGCATACATGTGTGTATGTAT
The DNA here is from genome assembly GCF_053919585.1 of Euprymna scolopes. Lineage (NCBI taxonomy): Eukaryota > Metazoa > Mollusca > Cephalopoda > Sepiida > Sepiolidae > Euprymna > Euprymna scolopes. The sequence continues at coordinate 128,087,181 of NC_136492.1, forward strand.
GTATGTATGTATGTATGTGTACGTTTGTATTTGTATATAGCGTGTTTATATGTATTTGTATATGTATGAATGTGTGTATTTATATACACATATATGTATGTGCGTATGTTAATGGATATGTTTATATATATGTGTATATATATGTATATATATATATATATATATATATATATATATATATAATAGGTGTGTGTGGGTTTTTAATATATGTTAAAGACACCATAAATGTTTACTGATCGTGTCTTTTACATATATTTATAAACACAACCAATATTTTTGCTGATGAGGAGACGATGTTTTAATATATATATATATATATATATATATATATATATAGATATATATATATATATATATATATATATATATATATATATATATATATATATATATATATATATATGTGTCCAAATTATTGGCCGTGGCTTAATGCCTATCACAATAAATACATTGCTTTCCGAAACAAATTATTGTCTTTGTTGTTGTCTCTTATGAAATAGATTTTTTTATTTTATTTTTAATTCTAATTTGAATTGTAAATTGCCATTCACATTACTACATATGAAAGCAGCTCTAGAACATTTGCCTATCGAGCCTATCATATATCTGAATTACAACGAACACTGTTCCTTTCTTGTATTTTAATTAAATTAGTAATTTTACTATAACATTAAAATACACTCTGCTCTTTAGAATACTGTTCTAATTTCCTTTAAATTATATATGTATACATATATATATATATATATATATATATATATATATATATATATATATATATAATTATTACTATTCAACGCTCATTCTTATCTTCGAAAAAATCTATTATCATTACTACTGAGTTGTTGTTTTCTTCTGACTTCTTATCATTTCTTTTTAAATCATTATTGTCTAATTAATTTTACGCAGTTTTCCTCCATTGATTGTTTAACCGTTATTTTGCCAGTTGACTTTACAGTTCTTCTTCGCTGATGTGTTTTGTTTTATAAATGTATTTAGGACTCGACCTCGGCAAAATCGTCTTAAAATCTTTCCATTTCTACATTCTTTACTTTATCATTCATTTAATTTTGATTGTATTTTGAACTCAATCTTTTTTTTCTTTGTACCCATTTGTAAATTATTTCACGGAATTCGGTCTTTGTGATGACATTGAAATATCCTTTAGTAACTCGATCACTTGGGAATTTAACTTCCAGATACTGAGCTTTAACACACAATTATGTAGTGTATCGATATTGGGTTAAGTCAATCCATTCAGGGGAAACCAGGTTTCTTTTCTCACAATCCCCTCTTCTTCCTTTTTTTTACTTTTACTACGTACACTCTAAGGCATACTTGCAGTTTGATATAATCTTGGAAAGAAAATTCCGATTCCGCATTTTGCTAATGCTTAGCCTCTGATGAGAACGAATTATATTTCTTTCGAAACTCATTAACGGCAATCGACTTAGTTTCCGTTTTCTTTTTAAAATTAAATATTTATAAGGGTTCTTAAATTGTTTTAATATGTTCTCTTAATGATTCTTTCTCACTAATATATATATATATATATATATATATATATATATATATATATATATATATATATAAAGGCAATATTTACATATATAGATAGGGGAAGTCGGGTAAGTTGACCCAATTTTCCATTTTGGCTCTTCAGAACCCAAACGACTAATTATTTTGCAAAGATGAGTGTATTAATATAAAATTCTTTTATTTGGGAACATTTTGAAACATGTGACAGTTTTCTGCTAGTACATCTAAACCGACAATGTGCTTTACAAAAATGTATATCAAATGGATCAAATTGCCCCGACCATGGGGCAAGTTAATCCAACCTCTGGGGTAAGTTGTGCCACACAGGGGTAAGTTGTGCCACGCAAAAATGTGTTGCAAATAAAGAAAGAACAAGCCCAAAATTGTTGCTGTGGTTATAAAACAAATTATAATAATGAAGTAGAAATGTTAATTACAGCGAATGAACCAGCACAAAATTTGAAACATATATCTGAAAGTAAGTTAATGAAGTTGCCACTGTGACAAGTCACAGCTGAAAACCAGCTGGCTAGAACAACGGACAGAACTGCCAACACTATTTGGCTGTGGCAGCTTGTAAACAATATCTTCTGCATTGAAACCCGCTTCATCCTTTGGGTTTGGAACAAACACAGGCTTATCCGTTCCTACCTTCCCAGCAACTTTTTGAAGGAAAACACCTTCAAACTCAAAGTCCTACCCGTTGAGAGTGTCAACCCGGGCAATATAGTTCACAGTTCGTGATTTGCCAGCACATTTGACAACCACAAAGTCACCTTCGATTATTGGGCTATCCAGATATCAATATCACCATCACTATCTGATGACACATCATCAAATTCAAAATCTGAATCATCAGTGTCACTTAAACATGGGGTTTTAGATCTCGGGGGACATGACTTTTTCCCACCAGCATTGAACAAACACTGCTTTGTTTTTGTTAATAGGCTCCTCTTTCTATTTTCAGAAAGGGCTATCAGCTTCTGTCGTTCAGGGCTGTCAGTCAAAATCTTTGAACAGACCTTTTTGTGACCACCTCTTCTTGCCTTTCTTGGTGCTGCTTTCGGAAATGGCTGAATTACAGATGGTGAAATGTATGGGCGATGCATGATATCATGTGAGCTAGATGAAACACAAGACCCAGATGCGGATGGTTGCATAAGATCGTCTTGCTGTTTTTGTGGTCGGACATTAACACTGTGCACGGGCAAGACTGCTCCAGGAACCTCACCTGATGGTCCCGCATCTTCCTCAGTAGAATTTGCCTCAAGGCTTTCTGCAGCCACATTTTGCTCACGGTCAGTTGGAAGAGAAGGGGAAAAGTCAATTTCACTAAAGATGTCCCGGTTAAATGGATGAATGCCCGAGGCTTGGAATCCAGCAGCAATGTTCAATGGTGTCATGGCAATCATCTGGGCTTGGTTCACTAGAGCTGGGATTTCATATATTGTTACTGTTTTCCCTGGATTGGATCGTCGCCGCCCATCCATTGCTCTGTTGTACGCTGTTTTGAAGGGTCCATACACTGACCGGTCGAGCGGCTGGAGACGATGGGAAGTGTGTGGTGGAATGGTCAGTAAGACAACGCCATGAGATCTTGCTGTGTTCACAACATTCAAAGAAATGTGTGTGTCATGGTTGTCGAGGATTAAGAGGAGTTTCTTTCCTGGTGAGCGTCTGGTGTGCTTGATGATGTGATTTAAATATTCCACAAACACCTCTTCATTCATCCAGCCACTTCGTGTTGCCCTCCCTATGCACTGTGTTGGTCCACCTCTGATGAAGTGATCTCTGTAGTGGACTCTGGGAAAGATGAACAGAGGAAGCACGACTGATCCAATTGCACTCACAGTGTACACCACCGTTACTAATTCCCCGCGTTCAGCGGAGGTGATTGAACCAACTTGTTTCTTTCCTTTTTCTGTGACAACGGCTCCAGGGTTTTGAACGGTGATGCACCCAGTCTCATCAGTGTTGTAAATGTCACTTGGTGAGAACTTGTACTTGTCCATTATCTGACTCAAGTTGTTGAACAATTTATCAACAACTGGGCGGTTGAAGGTTGTGGCACGCCTAAAAGATGTTGCTTCTGTCACTCTAATTGCCAGGTTCCGGCGCTTCTTGAAACCTAACCACCAATCTCCGAACTTGGTGGCAGATTGAGACAGTTTTTTTTTAGCAAACTCATATGCCAGTGTGCGACATCTTCTCAATGACAAACCATGAAACATTTCTGACAATTGTTTCACGTGGTCAGCCAAATCCCTTTCCATTTAAGGACTAAAAACCAATTGCCGTAAGGAAATAGGTGTGTAAGCAGTCCCTGCTGGTTGACTGTCTTGTTTGTCTATGTACTGCTTCAGTGTAATTCGATCAATGTTAAAGTCCTTTGCAGCAGTCCTCACACTCTGACCGCCAGTAACAGCGGCAGCAGCCCGTTCCATAACGTATGTAGGAGTTTGTCCACGATTTGTCTTTCGCACGTAGTGGCGCATGTCTGGTGGTCTTTTTTTTCTGTGAAACACACAAAAAAGAAAAATGAAGTTAACACAATAAATCCGATAATGATGTAGAATATTACTAGAGTGAACTAGTTGATTCAGTAGAGTTCCTGGTATAAGTCTGGAACATTGAACAATGAATGCCAGAACAGCTGGCATTTGTAGAGAGGCACCTGCCTCTTCTGGCATGTTTAGCCAATCAGGCGCCTCCAAATGGAATAACCCACCATGCCTGACTAATTGTAGGCTAGTCCATAATGGTGGAGAGGGGAGGTAAGTGCATTCTTGATTCTACAATGATAATAATAATAATAATGTTAAAAATAATAATGATATAGTAATAATAAAAATAATTATTATTATTAGAATAACAAAGCGCCTGTGCAGCATGCAAATTCCTATCCAAGCACGGCTTACACATCTTAAACATTTACCAGGTAACCCATAGATCTAATTCTTATACAAGTAGAGCATGTAGCTTATACAACATGCATTTTGAATTCACTCTATAACAGGCCTACTGATGTGGTTGCACATTCATCTGTTTCTTGAAAACGTGTAAAAAGGCATATGGGGCAAGTTGAGCCAGTGGCACAACTTACCCCATTAGCATTGGCTCAACTTACCCCAGTCTGACCTCATTGAATTGTCTGTTCAAATGCATGCATCTCATGTGTGGTGAATGTAAAAATCTTTTACAGGTATGAAGGCAAGTAATTGAACAAACAACTACCACATACTATATCTAATCAAACTATTACTACACACAAGAAACATGCACTCACCTCTGTAACGCTT
>NC_136492.1:128097018-128102018 GCF_053919585.1 Euprymna scolopes
GTTAAGGTATCGGGAAGTATCTTTCAATAGGTTTTTTATAAGTATATTTTGTAAAATGTTAACTACTTATTCGAAGAACGAAAACATTATATTTAATAAAATGCATCCATATTTTTTAAAAAGATACCACATTATTAACCCTGTATAACTTGTGGGTTTGAACGGTTTTATCCACACATTAACAAATAAACAGCGTATAAACTCAATTGGTGCATAGTTCATATCACAGGTAAGCATTCGAAATAACGTTTTTGTTTAGAAAACAAATTAATTATTGCACTTTAAATTAGAGTATTAAAAATAGATCTAAGTTATCATAAAGTTCTTTGAAATAAAATCAAAAATAGGTATTTTAATAATATTGTTGCGTGTTTAAACTTAATGTGTCTGTGTACGGCTGAATTGAAGGAAATTAATTTTGTAAATGTATATATATATCTTCACGCGGTTATATCAAATTATTTAATATAAAGAACGGTGTTTTTTTCATACTGTGAAATGCAGATAAAAATATATTATATTCACTGGGGAAAATAGTAATCAGATATATACCCGTACAGGCGTGTGCGTTCCACACCAGATGTGGTTGTGGATGTATCAGAAAATAAAAAAGGATAATTTTCCCAAGTTTATTTTAATAAAGGTTTGGAAAATTCGATGATCTACATTCAATTCCTGGAAGCATCGGTCACATTTGGTAATGCTAAATAACGGTATTTTAGTCTTATAATATTATATAATAAATACCCAACAACTTAATGATTGAAAAGCATGATAATAATGCCATTGTAATAAGTGGTGGTTGCTCGTGTGTATATGGGTGCTAATCAAGTGATACTCTAAACTTTTAACGTTAAATGTTAGTTTCACCGAAGATAAACGTGAAGAAACACCGAAACGGATGAAAGCGTGCAAATTTGATTCTCAAATGCTGTGTGACCGAAAATCATGATATATAGGCCAACAGAGGAATATCATTGGCAAATGAAAAATGTCCCGCTGGATTAAGGCCAGTCGAAGACAACACATCGTTAGGAAAATGAAGATATGCATGGTTCCATTTGAAATACAAAGGCTTCCTATTTGGCGAGTTTCCTATTCATTACCAAAATAACCATGAAAGAAGCATCCGCTTATAACCATCCTCTCAAGCATTTGCAGTGGCAGCAGTGTTTCGTCAAAGAGAACAATAAGAGATTAAAGTGAGAACATACAACAGCAAAATTTAACTTGAGAAAAATGAGAACTCAACACTTTCAAAATGGCTTACTTATTATAAATCATGAGGACTCCATGTCGTTATTAATTATTACCTTAGTATACAAGCCATATAAAAGGTGGAGTTATTCTAAATCTTTTAAAATATCATGGTTAATTAAGCTCACGCATTTTAATACGCCAAGACATACACATAAAAAATATACTAAACAATGTTAAATATTTATCTGAGTAATTTTAAAAACCGTAATATTTTTGACTCAGAAAAACTAATGTGAAAAATGTCATCGAAAATAATGACAATTTATTAAAGGATAATAATATGGAAATCAACATAACGCTTATAAATGTGGCAGTATACAAATAGTTTCCGAATAAATACGTAATAGATACACAACACATAATTAATTAATCGAGTTTATATTTAGGGTGAATATGTGATTATATATATATATATATATATATATATATATATATATATATATATATATATATATGTAAAACGTGTGTATACATACATAAAGTATATATATATATATATATATATATATATACAAAATGTGTGTTTTTATATACATCAAGTATATATATATATGTAAAACGTGTGTATATATACATAAAGTATATATATATATATATATATATATACACAATGTGTGTGTTTATATACATCAAGTATATAAATATATATATACATATATGTAAAATGTGTTTATATACATCAAGTATATATATATATATATATATATACAAAATGTGTGTGTTCATATACATCAAGTAGATATATATATATATATATATATATATATAAGTAAAATGTGTTTATATACACAAAGTATATATATATATATAAAATGTGTGTATATACACAAATATATATACATATATATGTGTGTGTGTGTCTGTGGATGTATACACATGAAGTATATATATATATATATATATATATATATATATATATATATGAAGTATATATATAAAATGTATATGTATGTAACAATGTGTATATGTATGTATATGTATTTATATATACATATACGTATGCATATATGTGTGTATATGTAAGTATATATACGTATACGTATGAATATATGCATATAAATGAATGTTTATATATATGCACATATATTTCTGTGTATATTTATATATTTATCCGAATATAAATATGTTTATATATATATTTATATAAGTAGTTATATGCATATGTATGCATATATATATATATATATATATATATATATATATATATATATATATATATATATATATATATATATATATATATATATATATATCGGTATTGAAGTATATTTATGGATACCCATATATATTTCTTTACATTTATATTTCTTTATATATATATATATATATATATATATATATATATATATATATGTATATATATATATATTTAATTGCATATTTGTGCAAATATATATTTATGCATATATGTATATACATGGGTATACATGTATGTATATATATATATATATATATATATATATATATGAATATATGTGTATATATAAATATGTGACAGCGATATGTCGTCCATGTTTCCGAGGCATATAGGAGGACAGGTAGTACACAAGTCTCGTATACTTTTATCTTTATTTTGAAGGTCAGGGCTCTGTCTGCCCACACTCGTTTTTCGAGATTACCAAAGGCCTTACTTGCCTTATTGATCCTTCCTAAGATTTCCTTATCGAGGGTTCTGTCGCTCGATATAGTACTGCCAAGATACACAAAGTCATCAACGGTGCCCAGTTTCGTTCCATTTACACAGATGACCGGTTCCTCGTAGCGGCTGTTTGGAGCTGGGGTGAACATTACCTTGGTTTTCTCCAGGCTTAGTGTGATGCCAAAGGCAGTGCACGCCCTGGAGAAGCGGTCCATGATACCCTGCATATCTTCTGCCGTGTGTGCGACGAAGTCTACATCGTCAGCATACAGCAGCTCCCTGACAAGTGAGTGAAATGTTTTCGATCTGGCCCTGAAACGAGTAAGGTTGAATAATTTGCCCGTTGTCCGAAATCGAAAGAGCACTCCCGTTTCAAAGTTTCTAAATGCAATAGCGAGTGTTGTTGCGAAATAGATTGAGAACAAGGTTGGAGCTATAATATCTCCCTGTTTAACCCCGTTGTCGATTGCAATGCCCTATGAAACTGTGCCGTTTAGCTGGAGACGCGCTTTCATGATTTCATACAGTTGTCTGATCATAGTTACGACACCAGGTGGGCATCCATGTTTCCCCAATATTATCGACAGGGCAGTTCGGTTTACAGTGTCAAAGGGTTTTTCCAGATCTACAAATACCTGGTATAGAGCTAGCCTTTGTTCTTTGCATTTTTTCTGTATCTGACGGACTGAGAAGATCATGTCCATTGTGCCACGCCCGGGTCTGAACCAACTTTGGGCTTCGGGCAATATCAAGGCTCTGGAAAGATTCCACCAGACATGCCTACGCAGGATATTTCATGTCACCAAACAAGCTCTCTTGTCCGATGAAGAGGTGCTCAAGAAGGCGAGCACATTCAGCACAGAGGCTCGAGTATTTCGAAACCAGACTCGATGGGCGGGTAACGTAGTGAGAATGGAGGATTATAGGATACATAAGCAATTGTCCTATGGGGAGCTTGAATGTGGCAATCGACCCAATCACAAACCTCGGAAAAGGTACAAAGATGTAGTTAAGGGAAATCTGCGGGCACTTGGCACAGAAATAACAAGGTGGGAAAAGATAGCTGAAGACCGGGAAAGTTGGAGGCGCTACGTCTACGCGAGATGTGAGAATTTTGAGGTTTTGAGAGTTGAGCACGCCATTATAAAGCGAGAGGATACAGAGGACGTTGATCTCGACCCCGCGTACTCGTGCGGGATATGCGGCAGGGTGTGCCTGTCAACAGCAGGCCTCAACAGTCATTGAACTACGCACGCGGGTCATGAACTGGGAGCACGGGCGGGAGGGGGTGGTCACCAACAAGGTTATCCTGCAGAATATGCGGCAAACTGTGCAGGCCGGTTGGGGCTATGTGGAATCATATGCGGACTCACTCACACGCCATCGTATCGTGAGGGTTGGCCGTCTTCTGTAAAGAAGTGGCAGTCACCATATAAATATGTATATATATGAATATATATTTATATATATATATATGCATATATATATTTGTATAAATGTATATATATTTATATATATATATATATTTATATATATATTTATATTTATATATATATATTTATATTTATATATATATTTATATATTTGTATATATATTTATATATATGTATATATTTATATATATATGTATATATATTTATATATATATGTATATATTTATATATATATATGTATATATATATTTATATATATGTATATATATATTTATATATGTGTATAAATATATATATATATATATATATATATATATATATATGTATATATATATGTATCGGACCGATGTTTATTTAAATAATCGTTCGGACAGGTTAATTTCGGCCACCGATTCCGTAGTCAAGGGGTAGGACTGCCGACTGTAATTACGACGGTTCTAGGTTCGATCCTCGGCTTGGGAGAGGTGTTAGTCTAGCGGCACTGATGAGTTGTGAAACAACGAAACAGGTCTGTATGTCGATGACTAAAATATATTTTATAAAGCTCCCCTCTTTGGTAGAGCACTCTCGAAAATTATCTTACTCGCTACTTAATTTAGCTGAAATAATGCGAAGCTCGCGATTTGGTTACAAACAAACGTTTGAGCCCTATACTAGTAGCGGACCGA
>NC_136492.1:128107018-128117018 GCF_053919585.1 Euprymna scolopes
TGGACACTTTGCCTCCTTCGTGATAAGGTTCGAGCCTGCTACTACCACATTTCTTTTGGCTGAACACACACATACGAACACCAGGAAACGCTCAGCCCCAAGACTAGTTTATAATATAAATCTCACTTGACTGTTTAAATGAGTGTATATATACACACACACACACACACACATATATATATAAACCTATGTTTGTATGTCTGGCAAAATATTTTGACTGCGGCGACTGATTCTCATGAGACCACTATCATTTTACAGCGCTACGAATCGGACGAAAAATATCGAAAAATTACCCCCAAAACCTAATGTGTGTGTGTGTGTGTGTGTATATATATATATATATATATATATATATATATATATATATATATATATACATATATATATATATTATATTTATATTATATTTATATTTTGTATATATATTATATAGATGAACCAATGTTAGGTTACATTACTGTTATCCGTGTAGTACGCTTAACTGATATATCATATTCATACACACGAATCAATTAAGGTGATTTAGATAGTTAACATGTAAAATAACACGGTTCTGCTGCAAAGTTGATTATATTTAACATTTTGTTTTAGTTCATAATTTTTAAATTGCATAATAATCCCGTGTCGACATACGTGTAATAATTTTGATTTGCTATCACACCGTTACATGACGAGATTTTCGTTTTATTCAGATGGCAACAACTGCTCATAAAAGTGAGCGATCGGATTCTTAATTCTTCTGACAGATTGCAATTATAATTATTCACACATTTTTCATTCAAAAGTAATTATATTCTATGAAGATTTAGCAGAGATAATCTTAAAATCGAGGCCGAATTCATATTTCAATTGATGACTCTTCCATCCAGGCGTGTAAAACATTTTTTTTAAATTAAATATATTGTACCGTTTGCCGTATTTTTCTCATTGGTGATATTGCATTCGAATAGCGACCCATGTAATGTTTTTAACCCATTTTTTCTGGAGCAAACTCTCCTTTTTTCTAGAGTACTAACATATTTTCCAGATATGATCTACGACAAAAGTGTATTAATAAATTAACCGTCAAACGAGCACTTTTCTTGATCAATGTTTCTATACATATATTAGTATTACAAAGCAATGCATTTTTCTGCCAATTATATATACAGTGTGTAGCTAAAATTGTTGTATGAATAATCAAAGAATATTCTTTGATCCAGCATGTCATTATTCACACACGTCTGATTAAACACAGCATAGGTATTAATTTTTCCGATTTTTTTTTAATGTCTTTTCCATTCGCCGTGCGGTCTTTTTTAATTCTGCTGGCATATTTATATCATGACGCCCAACAAATAGTTGTTCAGCAGTTTATTTCGTTATCACGTGCGGCTTTTGTTGATTTTTGTATTTTTCTTTGAGGCCTAGTGCATTTTATATACATTTTATTGGTTATAAAAATGATTACAGAATAAATAGCGATGGAGTCATTTTATTTTTAATTTCGATTTCGTTATTTAATATGTTATTATTTTCTTTGTAGTTAGTTATTACATGCAGTATATTAGCCGCAATATTAAATGAGATCCAGTAAAAAAGGTGGTGTATACTTGTGTTTCTGTTTTAATCTATATATTGTATTTTATCGGATGTTATCTTTATATTCTATGATAATTTAAAGATGTTCCCAATAATATAAAGTACGTTATATAAAGTTAGTCTTATCAACCAGAAAACCTGTTCGTCAAATGTAATCCGATCCGGAGTTAATACCAAACTCCCTTTACTTATTTCATGAATGGATTAAGTATCTTTATTAAAAAATGTCTATTTTTACTAAAACTTAAATTGTAACTTGTATGTGCCAAACCGAGGCCTTGTAGATGTGTTATTTCCGGTAAGGTGTATACGAAAACGTGTGATGCTCATTCAACTGACATCTTTCAGTGACACTAAATTAATTCGTTCGTTAAATGATATCAGAACTGCGAGATAAATTTTACCATATTGCAAAAATTGAGCGCTTATATAGTTATTAATATTTACTTCATATGTAATGTGCGCTAATAAGTGTTGATTCTCTTTATTTAATCATATATTTGTATCCCTGTACAATATTTTTTTTTTACTTTTTTCTAGGTAAGTGTTGAAAGGAGATTTAGTAACAAATGCATATAATAAACAGCTTCAGGTAAGTAAATGATTTCGTAATAAATGCAAGACATATCAGCGTAGAATATTTCAATGTTATAAAAATCAATTTTTTTCACCTATATGATTATATAGAGCAAGATGGTATCTTGTTAGTTTTTACACATCAACCAATCATAACCCTTGAAGAGAAATCAATTATCATTGTTTTAATTATCAATCATGGGCATATATTTTTGGATTTTATGTTTGTTTCTGCGAGGTAAAATACATATTTTGCTCGGTTTAAAATGTTTTGAATCATTATATTTATCTACATTTTACATTCTATTTTACAATTGCATTTCACAAAATTATATAAAAATGGGAACAGATGAATAACAAACAATCTCCGCTGTGCTTGCAAGGACACAATTCTCATGCGCACAGAACTAAAGAGACGAGTAAAAACTTATAACATTGCAGAATATAACTAATCCTCTATCCATCTATCTCTCTCTTTCTCTCTCTCTCTCTCTCTCTCTCTCTCTATATATATATATATATATATATATATATATATATATATATATATTATGTGATAGAGGAAATTTGACCTTTAGTTTTAAGAGCAACATTTAATTTTAATGTATCCATATTTTAAAAGTACAGTGCCTATGGTACTGTAGATATATAATAAGCTCAATATGTATATTGATCCTAGGACTATGTTAATAATGAGTTTAAGATTAATAATTGTAAAATATTAATCAATTTTAAAAGGATAAACAAAATCCAATAGTGGAAGATCGGTTCGGAATGGATATTAATTTTATTTAAGGCGACAATAAACATTGACAATAATTGATATAACTTGTGTTTTTGAAAATATTCTGCTCACCCTCACAAATAGAGCGCAAGTGTAATACCCCAATATAAGTTTAGCATTCATGTACTAAGTAATGCGGATAGTCCTTATAGAGTTTCATTTGGGATTTTGTTTGAATGATCGTCAGTGTATTATTATTGTATTTTGCCCACAAATGAGTAAACCATATGTGTCCAAATATAACACCATTCCCACATAATGATTACATCAATTATTATTAAAAACGCAGGTTTCTTTGTAAAAAAATGATAGTTTAATTATATACTTTTAAAAAAAAATAATTTTGCAAAACAACACATTACTATATTGAAACGAGGCTTAGAAAATTTATTTCGATCACACACACACACACGCGAACACACACACACACACATATATATATATATATATATATATATATATATATATATATATATATATATATATATATATATACAGGGTGACCAAAAAATCGGGCCCCAAATCTAATGTGGCCTCGTTTCTTTGTGTTTTGTCCGAACGAAATTTAACACAGTGTATTCTTTGTCTCTGCTTCCACTTGTGATTTGGTGTACTCACAGTCGTTGATTCTGCCACGTCCTGTGAAATACGGGCAATAGGTGAATAAATAATGGAGATATCACATTTTTGTGCCCCTATATGTGTATATATATATATATATATATGTATATATATGTGTGTATATGTGTGTATATATATGCATATATATATATATATATATATATATATATATATATATATATGTATATATATATATATATGTTACTATTGACAGTGACAAAATGCAGTCGGAAAACTTATCGCTTTCTTTCAAATCCGGATTAGACTATCCGTTTATTCGCCACTTATTTCCCATCAACTAAGGCATGTAGATGTGATTTACGAAATCTATTTATTAGAAGTGTTTAACTTCTTTATTTTCCTCATAGTTTACAGTTAATATACATGACATAAAATAAAATTAGTAGGAAAATCCCGACAAAAAGTATTTTTGCATTGTTTTTTATCTACTCTAATTATATTTTTATTATTCGAGCCAGATTGTAAGATTGCAGCATTCGCCTCGTTTACGTTTGGTGCATCGTGTGTCTACGAAGACTGAAACAGCTAGTTTAATAATTTAATTTCATATTGAATGAAAGCTCTACAACTCTGAACGTTTATACCAAGAACTGGATGAGACAGGCTAGAGCAGGACAATAGCCCTAGATATACCGAAGGAATTTGGCAGATTATGGCACGATTGTCTTCTTGAAAATAAAATCCTATCATATTATTGGTAAATGCTTAGTACAATAAGATCTTTCTTAAATTAAAAAAAAACTATCCAAGTTTTCCTCGATTGGAGTACTTCCAAAAGAGTTGATATAAATGCGGGTGTACTTCAAGAACAGAGCATTGGACCTTTATTATTTCTGACATGCATAAATGATTTATCTGATAAAATTGTCTCTTAGATGGGTATATCATGCTCTATAACACACACGGGGAAAATACTAATACGCACATATCTAAAAAAAATGGCAGAAATCGTAGAGGAAGACCGTCATCCTGTAGTATAAGGGTGTCTAAAACGGAAGGCAAGGTTGAGCGCTGCCAAGCCAAGCTGTTTTCCTTTAATAATTGCATAAAACCTTACCAACCACCAATAGCTATTGCTAGAACTATTTTATCTGAAATCACTTCATTCCAGCTCCTGGGCTTTACGTTCAAAGGAAACACGAGTTGGAATAGGTACATCGAGATAATTGACACAGCTGCTGCAAAGGAGGTGGGTTTTCTCTATCTTGCTAGAAGGTAACTTACGTCTGAACGTATCATGTACCGATACAAAGCCTGCATTCGCCAATATACGGCTGTAACATTTGGGTTAGTACATCTGTTACTAGTCTCTCGCACCTGGACCTCGCTAAAAAGAGAGTCGCCAAACGAATGAGTTCCAAAATATCATCTTAACTTAAGGTCCTGTCACGTCGAGGAAATGTTGCATTCCTGTACTTATTTTACAAGGGTTTCAATTGTAAATGCTCTGATAAACTGTCAGCAACCCCATCGACCCCTGACACACTCGTTAAGCAGTGAACTTCCACCCCTACACAATCTAGATCACTAGATATAAGAAACTTTATACACTAATAGTTCCTTAATCAGAACTGCAAGACTGGAACTCTCTTCCGATATCCTGCTTTCGCAACTGTACTGACATGCAGAAGTTCAAAGCTAACGTGAGCAGGCATCTTACTGCCAGTCTACATATATAGAACTCCTGTAACTTAGGCGCTTTATACTCGCCCCATATAGCAAAATGGCAAAATGATATAACATATATTTGTGTGTATGTATATATAAACATATATACACACATATATATATACACACAAACACACATATATACGCACATGTATATATATACACACATATAAACATATATATATAATATATATATATATATATATATATATATATATATATATATATATATATATTACATATAATAAGCGGAAATAAAAATGACGAAAAAGAAAATATGTGTAGGTGTAATCCCTTAGTAGAAAATGCGGGGTACATTTTACGACAAAACTCCTACACAATTATGTGCCTGTTTTTTTTTTTCGAAACAGATACCCTGATTCAGAAACTACAGTTTTTATTTTACTGCAATACTCAAGACTGAATGTAAATCTGGCAACTCTAACTTACGTCCATTCATCAAAGATTCCTAAAATTAATCTTCAGAAAATGTTTCTGTCCATGCCAGTTCAAACCCCAGTCTGTGAAAGGTCATTTAACTCGGCCAAATATTAATCATTAAACTTAAGTTGTGCTATGTAAGAAAAATCTCGTTTTCTCACTCGAGAAACTGTATAAAAATAGATTATTGAGTAATTACATGTTAAAATGTCGGACTTTTTATGAATCCATCTTTGTATAAAAAAACTCTAAATGAAAGTTCATTTTAGGGCAGAGAGCTCCAATGGTGTGTTATTGCGCGTGTTGTTTTCTTTCAACAACTCTTATAAGTCTAGCCTAACAATCATATCATTGTATTTGTGATGCCTAGTAAAAAAAAATTAATTGTAGATATACTGTTCGAATCATTCAGAACACCATTAACATCCTGAAGTTTAATCAATATGAGGAATAACTCTGAATGAGATATTGATTGGGTGTTCCATCTCTTTTGTGTGTTTCAATTGGCTTTTGACCCCCTTTGTTTTTTTAAATATTTTCTCTTTATACATTTACACTATACAAGTGAAAACACCCGAACGTTTTGATTGACATGTGCTTTTTGTCATCCCGTTTTTACATGTGTCAATGCTAATATCTATTATATCGACATTTTATTGGACACGAGCCTTTGCCTCTAATTCTAAAATCAACGCCTCAGCAAGGCTAGCACAATACTTGGAAGAAATATAAGACCTAATTAATTCCATAGTATATCGAAGGATATTGATAGGACTGCGAGATGTTTCTCAAAGTATTCAACATTTTTTTATATGGTATACCCCGCTTACGAAGGCCACGTGGTCACTATGGGAAAAGAGTTATTGCGTGTACAGTAATCTATGAGACAATATCGTAGTAATCGTTAGTATGGAAATTAAAGTGTCTTACTTAAGGGAGCAGTTTATCAAGTATTTGTTTATGTTGGCCTTGAAGACATTTTAGTTATATTCAGCTGGGAACAACCAAACAGAAGAGAGTTCAATACATGTGCACTTTTAAGTAATAAGCTTTGTTCATGGAGTCTACGTTTTGATTTAAACACAGATAAATAATGGGGAACATTCTTGTGTGGTTTCAGCTACACGTGTGTTTTTCCTGAGAGATTGGCAAAAGGGGGGTTCAGGGGTTGGAGCTCTGACGGCCACTTGCTGGGGAAATTACGATAAACAAGTGACAGGTTCGCAACCTCTCTTCTGTGGGAGAGAGTGAAGGGAAGAGAAAAGGCCATCCCCACTAAGCTACAAAGTATATTTTGTACTCATCACAGCAGGATAGGCTATTTTAGTAGCTCCGCCCCAGATGTGGCAGCAGTACTTCAGGCTTGGGCATACTTGGCTTTCATGTAGAGAATTGCATCAGCAGTGAGATATCAACTGGAGTGGTAGTAGAATCCCATAATTTCTCCAGCCTCCCCAATAGGAGAGCCATCCATTTCAATTGATGCCAGACGGGGATCAGAGCGATAGTTCTGTAATGATAGAAGTTTGGTTTCAGATGCAGTCATCTCTTTCCCGCTATTACCACGCGCTCAAGATCAGAGGAGAGAGAGTCAGAGAGAACTTAGTAATTTACGGCCTTTTATGTGGTCCCATAGATGGTCGAGTCATCAGCCTAGATGTTAACTAATGATTTAAGTATGTTTTGTTGGAGATCATTGATGTAGAAGATAGTTGGGCCCAGGATGCCCCCCCGAGGGACACCAGCATTAATACTGTGGGCTGCTGATTTCTTGGCATCAACCATTACTCTTATGTGTTTATCAGAGACTAATTTAATAATTGAGAAAACATTTCCAGTTATACTCGTAGCTGGAAATCTTGTGAAGTAGGGCATACCTTATAGAAGACTTCTGATATGTCAACAGAAATTGCCCTAGAATCTTAACTATTAAATATTCAACTTCTACTGAATCACTATTAGGGCTAAAGTAAGATCGAACAACATCCTTATCATTAGATGCTGACGCATCATTATATATTACATAAACAGCTGTGTCGATTCAATGATTCTGTTTTCTTTTACATGTTTTATGACTGCTTTGTACATTAGGCGCACATATATTTGCCTTTCTAATCTTTCACGCATCCAATTTTTCCACTGACACATGAAATATCCAATTTATATTTGCTTACAAACACATCAATATCCAAATATTTTTAAACGAAAATGGTAATAGTTGTTTTTGACAACTATTTAAACATGAAATGCAAGAATAGACACTCATTAAAATTAAAATTGGCATGGTTTTGTTTATTTAACACATTAAAAAAGAAATCTTACCTTCTTCCAAAAAGTATGTGCTTAGTCTGAAAATGCTCTTTATTATACTTAATATTTCGTTATCGCAGCTGCAAACCAATTGTTTGCATGTACAAAAAGCAATGTCAAATAGCACACACATCATTTCCTGTAAAACTTTGGTTGGAATGCAGGTAAAGATACTGTTTTTTTAAAATTCAATTTAAACCTCAAACAAAGCACAGTGCAATATATATATTTTTTTTAAGTAAGAGGGTACTATCGGGGAATAAGTAGCAGATATATTATGAGGGAAGATGAGCACCAATAGGTACGTTCACATTACACTTGAACTTTTGCATGTCAGTACAGTTTGGAAAGCATACTACCAGAAGGGAGTTCCAAGATCTTACTATTCTGAGAAAACCACTTTTGGAATAGGCATTCCTACATCTAGGAATCTCTAGTGTTAAAGGAGGTTAGCTGAGGTACTCCCAAATCTACCATATTCTTTAGGTGTACGACGACTAGAAGGAAGGGTTTAATTTCGTAATATATTCTTCTAGGTTTTTTAAACTTCTGTCTGTTGGAGCTGGATTATGTCGGATAACTCTGAGGTGCGCATGCCGCTTTTGAGCAATGGCAGGTGCACAAACAGACGCAAACCATTGGAGGGATTAGGACTTGCTAAATAATGTCCCCATGGAATCGTGTGCTTCAATTGCAGTTTAGACTATTAACTGGTCTAATTTGCGAGCTGTTAATCTTGAGGAGAACTATCTTTCCCGATGGGGAATCACTGATAACACCGCTGATGGCTTCCCATTCAGACTTTAGTAATAACTCGTTGTTTTGACTAATTCCTTGTAAGTTTTGTCAAAAAATGGGCGATTTTTACATTTATAACAGCGTTTTCAGCGTTCCCAACTGAACTCTGGTCAATTCCTTTCACAATCGTCACAAACTCTATTCAGAAATAAATGGTGAAGTTAGGTATGCCGATTTTGCGTGTCTACGAAACGTGTCGTAAATGTAACGGTCTTTGATAGTGAATGAAATCTACAAAAGCTATGCGTTGTGCTACCTGTGTCGTCTATGTAACTTGAGAATATATGCCAGTTTCTCTGGTGGACATTGCAGTCAACAAATACATGTACTTGTTCGCTAGTATTGAGGGAAGGTGTTTTATCTATGCTGTTAGTTTTGTATAGGATAACGTCCTGGGAAGAGGTGCAGCGGTAGAGAAAATACAAGAACCTAATATTATGTTGCATATTAAATCTAACGTACATAAAAACCTGGTTGCCTAATTTTGGTTTTATTTCTCTAGTCAAGGGGTGGGTATTTTGAAAATAGTCAAAATCCACGCATATATTAGAGTCCATAGGGCAGAACCGAGAAGGAGATTACCAGACGTGTTTAAGTGGTTAGAGGGTGTGGAAGAGTGTAGATCGATTTCACTTAGTGCTAAGAAAGCCGAGGTGTTTACTAGGATAACTTATTCAACATCATCTAAAGTAGTTCTTATCCGCGGATATTCGTAAACGCAAGCCTCACAAGGGGGAAGTTTTTTTTTCCAGTTAAGACTTGGTTTAAATGTGATTCTTGTTTAGTGTCATTTCATTTGGTTTAATTTAAAAAATATCATCTACGGTGAGAGAGATTCTGCACACGTGGTTGTACAGAATATGACACATGCAATACAGGAAGAAAATAAGCTAACCCCTCATCTACAGCATTGTGGACTCAGGAAAGCCACACGGGGATTAGTGCAGGATCGTTTTCTTTGCGCGACATGGTACTACAATCATCCTAATATAATGCAACTGTTGATTGAGCAGCCGTTCCAAGCGCCACCAACAAGTTAGAGATGCTGAACTATCAGTTGGAAACAGCAGCAAGGAACTGCCAATCCGGTATCCTCAACCTATCACATAAAAGTCTGCCCAATCCAACTGCACTCATATGAGGCTCTCAAAAGCCCCACAGTGCCCACTTTAGAGGGCAGTATGTGGAGGAAGCGGGGAG
>NC_136492.1:128124518-128152018 GCF_053919585.1 Euprymna scolopes
ATATGTGGGTATATGTATACATATGTGGGCATATATGTGTATACATATATGTAATATAAATATATATATATACATATATATATAAATGGGTAGGTATATATGTGTATGTATGTGTGGGAATATATATATATATATGTATATATATATATATATATATATATATATGTGTGTATATATAGGGGTGTGTATATATGAGTCTATATATGTGCATATATATGTGTATATATATGTATGGGTGAATATATGTTTGTGTATATATTTGTATGTATATATGCATACATATGGGCAGGTGTATAAATGTGTACATGTATATATGTGTATGTATATATGTGTGTGAATCTGTTTATGTGTATGTATGTATGTGTATGTATATGCGTATGTGTCTATATGTATGTATATATGTGCATATATGTGTATATGTGTATATATGTATGTGTACATATGTATGTATATAAGTGTATATGTATGTATATATGTGTATATATGTATGTATATAGGTGTATATATGGGTATGTATATGTGTGTATACAGGTGTATATATGTGTATGTATATATGTGTGTATATATGTGTATGCATATATGCGTATATATGTGTGCATATATGTGTGTATATGTGCACGTACATATGGATATATATATGTATGTATATGTGTATATGTATGTATATATGTCTTTGTATGTATATATGTTAATATATATATGTATATATGGGTGTATATATGTATGTAAATGTATGTATATATGTGTATATATATATGTATTTGTGTATATGTATATATATATATGTATATATGTGTATGTATATATGTATATACGTATGTATATATGTATATGTATGTATATGTATATATACATGTATTTATATATATACGTATATGTATATATGTGTGTATATATGTATATATATGTGTATATATGTATTTATATACGTTTATATATGTATATGTATCTGTGTATATATGTATATATGTGCATGCATGTGTATGTATATATATATATATATGTGTATTTAGATCTATATATGTGCATTTATGTATATATGTGTATTTATGTATATATGTGTATCTGGATGTATATATGTGTATGTATATGTATCTATATATATATCGGTATGTATATATGTGTATTTATATGTATATATATATATATATGTATTTATATGTATATACATATATGTGTGTGGGTGCATGTTTATATATGTATGTGTGTATATATATGCGTGTGTATGTATATATACATGTATTTCTAGTTGTGCATATATATATGTGTGTTTATATACATATATTTCTATGTGTGTATACATATGCACATGTCCATGTTTATATACATGTATATATACAGATTTCTATGTGTATATGCATATATACAGATTTCTATGTGTATATGCATATACATATTTTGATGCGTATAGGCTGTATATACACACACGTATTTCTATTTATATATATGCATATATATATACATATTTCTATGTATGTATATATATACATTTTTCTTTGTATATATATACATATTTATATGTATATATACATATTTATATGTATATATACATATTTATATGTATGTATACATATTTATGTGTATATATACATATTTATATGTATATATACCTATTTATATATACATATTTATATATATATATACATTTTTTATATGTATATATACATATTTATATGTATATATACATATGTATATGTATATATACATATTTATATGTATATATATACATATTTATATGTATATATATACATATTTATATGTATATATATGCATATTTCTATATATACATATTTTATATATACATATATGTATATATACATGTTTATATGTATATATACATATGCATATATACATATTGCTATGTATATATACATAGTTATATGTATATATACATATTTATATGTACATATACATATTTATATGTACATATACATATTTATATGTATATATACATATTTATATGTACATATACATATTTATATGTACATATACATATTTATATGTATATATACATATTTATATGTACATATACGTATTTATATGTATATATACATATTTATATGTATAGATATACATAATTATATGTATATATACATATTTTATGTATATATACACATTTATATGTATATATATATACATATTAACAGTATATATACATATTTATATGCGTATATATACATATTTTATGTATATATTTACATATTTATATGTATATATACATATATGTATATATACATATATGTATATATACATATTTATATGTATATATACATATGTATATATATACATATTTATATATATACATATTTATATGTATATATACATATTTATATGTATATATACATATTTATATGTATATATCCATAATTATTTGTATATATACATATTTATATGTATATATATACATATTTATATGCATATATATACATATTTATATGTACATATACATATTTATATGTATATATACATATTTATATGTATATATATACATATTTATATGTATATATATACATATTTATATGTATATATACATATAAATATGTATATATACATATTTATTTGTATATATACACATATTTATATATACATATTTATATGTATATATACATTTTTATATTTATATATATATATATACATATTTGTATGTATATATACATATTTATATTTATATATATACATATTTATATGTATATATACATATTTACATGTATGTATATATATATATATATATTCATATTTTTATGCATATATGCATACACTTGGTTGCAAAACAATTGCTCAAACTAATTTTGTACATCTTATTTCACTAAAACTATATTGGACGAATAACAATTGAATAAGGGAACTTAAAAGAGGCTAATAACATCGAAGGATGCATTGACTTTAGTAATTATTTGGATGGAATCACATACCCTTTTGATTTCTTTAAAAGACAAATCCTTTTAGACATGTTCTCAACGAAAGTAGAACACTGGGAAGATGATGATATGCCTTCGCTTTACACAGCTTCCTACGGTTGTTCATTGCTCTCAACATTTTTTTCGTCCAATGAACGAGATATTATGGATCAAATATTCTCTATTGGGTTTAAATCGGGGTGTTGTCCTTGCCAAAATATCACATGAATAACATTATTAGAAAACCATTTTTTTTTTACTTTAGCAATGTCAGCAAGGGAATTTTTATGTTGGAAAATAATGTTCGTGTATATTCCCAGCTTTTGTATACTTAGTAACAATCCTGTTTTAGTATCAAATTTATTTATTTGCATTTAGTGACTTCTTACATCTAATAAGATCCCTAACTCCTACTGCAGTAAAGTTATCCATGTCATTTCCCTCCATTCCCGTGTTTAACTGTCGTCTTTTTATGATAGTTGGCTAAAATCCTTCTCTAGGTCTTCGATTGCACCGTCAAGGAGCATCGGTAACATCACTCACAAGACAAAACATTGGTTCTATCAAACAAGAAAAAACTCCTGATCTAGTATGTATATTTATCGCCATAATATTAGAAACATATCTTTCTCTCATTGGTGTCAATCTTTAGATAAAACAATTTTTTTTGCACGCCCTTTAAAGGAGCATCCGATTTCTTTAATTGGCTAGAAATTGTATATCTAAAAAAATTACTTCCATCCCCTGTTTTTAATTCTTTTTTATGCTCAACAGAAGTTTTTTTCGATCCTTCAAAACAGATCATCTAAGCATGTTGTATTCCTTATAAGTGGATGCTCTAGGGCAATCAGACCAAAATTCCCCTTTGTGCCAATACTTCGAACATTTGACCAATTCGCTTTACTGCACAAATATGTTTTGTACATTGTCTTTTCTTAAAATGTCAAATGTCTGTTTGTAAGTCATTTTCGACTGCCTTAATACTGCAATTCGGTTGTTTATGTCCTCGCCAAATGCGGTTTTGATATTTTTAGGATTATATTTTTCACTTATAATTTTATGCTATAATAATAATGATCTGCAAAATAAAAAAAAAATCATTAAAATTTAGCAAAATTCCTGGAAAAATATTGAACTATCGATGTTTTCTTTTTTTCACTCTTGGCTTATTTTTTTGCGCATTAGTGTACATAATTAAATAATTACATAGTAAATCTAGTAGCATTCATAATATTGGTACATAGTATATATTTTATACGATTTTTGTTATTGGTCTTTAGAGAATCCTACGAAATACTCGCACAGATATATCGTTTCGAAAAAAATCAAAAGTGTGTTTTAAGACGGAGCAGATTGGAGAATAGAGAAATTAAATTGTAGACATTAGCGCATATGAGTAACGTCTAGTTATACATATCAATATATCCTCACTGTTTGGAACGTGCAACTGAAATATAGGAGTTATTCTTGCTGCACGTTCTTTTTTTTAACTTTTCACCGTAACAAGCATCCAATATTGTCTTTTCTTTATAATAATAATTAATGAGTCCATGAATGTGTCCTTCCATCCCTCTTTGTTCTTTAAATGGGTCGATGCGTATAGATCAAACATAACGAAAATTATTTCGGTGTACATTCCGATATAGCTAATGTGTTGATTATGTATTCTACTATAATATTAACCCATTTTTTTGTGGTTTGATGAGCAAGTTTCCACCATTATACACTATTAAACATATTGTCAATTTACTTAGTAGCAATATTTGTATCACTTTATTAATAACATCTAGAGTTTGGTATCGCAATCACAAATCTGTCGATACCGTTCAATTAATATTTCTACGTGTATAGAGAAATACTGGCAAGAATAGTTGGGCAATATTCGTATTTGTCAATCCTACTTGATGTTCGATGACATTGGGGGTTGCTTCTGCATAAAGGTTAATTGATTTTTTGTTTGTTTGTGTTATGATATTGATTCCTTTAACTGCTTACTTTTATAATGCTTTTAATTTGCTGCAAAATGATTTATTGAGGCCATTTTTTAATTCTATAAGTATTATACATATATGAATGTTATTGCATCACTATGTTTGCCATATGCACTGCATTTTGTAAGTTTTTTTTGCTTTCATAGACATGCTGATGGTTTATGAATTTCGTGTGATGGGTTCATGGTCCCTGTACGTTCTCTAAATTAAAAAAAATATAGGATCCAAAGGTTGCGACCTTGAAAACATTAAATCAATTACGCCCCAAATAACATATCGCGATATTTTAGTGTAAAATAATAATTAAACTTGTAAGGTTGTAAAACAAATGTATATTTAATGTTTTTGAAAATAACAGAACACCCTGATACTTGCAAGTTCTGTAAAGTCGGCAAGTTGGTTGTATTAAAATTATAATAGCCAGAGTGGACACAGTGTGTATTTTTGATCTCACTGATTAATTAAATATTTTACGTTAATTCTGTCGCATTTGTTTTTTTTTTCCTCTCAATTTCAAACAACAATCATATGTTCATTTTTTTTATCGGAAGTGACAAACGTTTTCTAATATAATTACGCATTGTATTTTATTCATTGCTGACTATTCTCCTCTTTTCTTAGTTGATGTTCCACTACGTTTCAGTCAACTATCCATATGCCCCTCGTCAGGCGGAAACCGCGACGGAACAGGAAGTCTAAATCATAAATGGAAAATTTTTTTTAAGAATTTGTGATAGAAGCAATAAATGATAAATTGTTTTTTTTTTAATATTTTTCAATAAATAATACGCCTCTCGATAATGAATTCCAATTAAATAATATATATATATATATATATATATATATATATATATATATATATATATATATATATATATATATATATACCAATCGGTACGGACCCGACCGTAAATGATCATATACTGAATAAGTATGGATCTACAAGACTAAAATATCGAACTTTGATCGCCCTTCGGGGCCCGTGGCGCAGTTGATAGAGACGTTTAAGCTTTTCGGTACCAGGTAAGACTTGTCTGTAGATACTCCAAGGCGGACAGAGGCTTACTCTACCAAACACGTGGTTAGACGTCAACAATTATAAATGGCAGTAATTGCTGAGAATGCAGTTAAGAGGTTCGGAGTTCCTATCTCGTCGCGATTACCACCTGACGAAGGCTAGATGAATCGTTGGTCGAAACGTCGTGAAACAACAACTAAGAAAGATGATAATATCCTCAATAAATAAACAAAACTTTAGATTACCTTTCAAGAGAAGAATTACTATAATATCAGCAACAACTTACTATAATTCGTTTTAATTTGACTACGCAATGTCTTATGCTGTAGGTGGAAGAAATACTAGTTATTTTGTCCGAGGTGTGCAAACAAATCTACTTAATAAAATGTTTTTCCAGTACAGTGTGGAATCTGCATTTTATCCGGTGTCCGACAAAACAGTATCCTTCGCTTTTTCAACAAATGTTGATTAATCTACGTAGATATTAAGGTAGGTTCACGTAGTAAATTCTGGTAAGTTTTATCGTAGTTTTCTTTGGAACACGTTTCTGAATTAGTTCTGTGTTATCGGATGTGTTAAGTTGCTATATCTGCTTCTGAATTCTAGTTTGCATTGTTTTTGCCTGTAAATCACTAATAAACTCCTAGGCACGTATATTGTATGAAACATTGTATCGGGATTTGTAAGAGAGAATGCATAGAGAACGATGTTTGTAGTATTTAACAGCAAGAGAAAGAATGTACTTCACAGAAATCGCAATAAGACACAAAGTGCCAATTTCGGATAAATACCTCATTGTTCATGAGGAAAATGCATTCGGAACTATAAACATACGTTTGGAAGCGTCGTCGGCATTCAGACAATACACAAGACTTGACAAAAGCAACGAACTTGTTCGACCCGGAAGCCGGGAGGCAAGGCGTAGGAAGGTAGGACTCTTACGTTAAATCCAAATAATTGCATTAGTAATCCAGCAAAATTCCAGCAAAATTGGCCGATTCGTGTGGTAAAGGTTGTAAAGGTCCGTTAGTAACGTACTATTGTAGACGTGAAGTGGAGCACCTTTCACGGTTCTTGAGAGATCATATTTGTGGATGCGTGAGGGCCAACCACAATAAACTTGTAACTATTTTCTCCAGAAAATAGTTACAAGTTTGTGAATATTATGAATTCACATACTAATACTAATATGCTAATATTAGAATAATAAACATTTTGAACTCATCTTCGCCCAGTCTGCTCCAACAAGACGCATTGCAACTAGAACGTAAGGGGCTACAAATTAGGACTATGCCAATGAAATGTACGTGATTTTGTCGTTGCAATTGAACTGCTGCATATCAGTACACTATACGAAGCAAGTAAAAAGAAGGGCATTCTAATAGAGTAGATGGGGGTTTGACATTTAGGGACATTAATAGTGAAGGGGTGTTATTTCTTTAATAAGCGGTTGTCTCGAGGATATGCATGCCGAGTTGCTACATGTGAAACGAATTCATCAGAGCACATTCCATTTAAAGTATTGTAAAATAGGAACAGGAATGCAGCATTGCGATAAAAGGATTCAAACTTTGTTAAACTGTGGAATCGTTTTAGACTAAATAAATTATACGGTTTTTTACCCTGTCCATGTGGGAGAAACCAGTAGTAGATACACACGCCCAGATATATAAACACTGCTTCATGCATGGGCAAGTGGTGGTCCGGTAGATGTACATGATACTGTAATGTGTAAGTAGTTTTCTAGCACGATAAAGGAACCGAACGTTTCTTGCAGCAGCATTAACAATCTCCTCAATCTAATTGTTCCAGTTCATATTTCCTGTGAATGTAAATCCGATGAGTCTGAATGAAGAATATCAGGTAGGCAGTAATCAATCATAGACATCCCTGGTTTACGAGGCCTCTTAAATTGAATAAGAGAGCAGGTTAGTCTTACCAGAACTAAATAGTTTCTTACGTCTCCATCCTACTACGATATGAGATCAGTTTCTAATGATTCAGCTATTGCCTGGGAGTTGTGTGCATCCGTTATTCAAACATGCTTGTAATAGATTGCTGTATAATCAATAAATATTCCCATCCCGGGCACAACATTAATTGAATAAATATTTAAACAAGGCATTGTTGATATAATTTACAGTTAAAGAAATATCTAATTAACATTAATCTTTATATATGTATGCTATTTTAATTTAAATATACGTCTGGATTAGCTAGATAAATCCAAATTGTTGATGAGGAATATGTCGGAAACAAAAGAAAATTCCTAAATGTTTCGTGCCATTTACTATAACATAAAGTAAGTTTTACTAATATTTTTATTATTGTTAATTACCACTGAATGCTTATTAATATCAAACATTCAAATATTTTTATATGCAGCTGTAAACAGTTATATTCTAATAAACAAACATTAAATGAATGCCTAATTATCCTATTCCCAGGAATAATTATTAATTTCTGAGGCGTAGGATATATTTTGTCAGTTTTACGCCTATAAACAATACTAAAATGTACGGTTTTGCTATACTTTTTTTTTCAAATGTAAGTCAGGTATAAGTTCATGCAACTTTTTTTCAAAATAACAAGGATGTTCTTTTATTTGTGTTTTTCAAGATGATCCCCGAACAAATGTTTACAATATGTTAAAATTAATCCAATTTACAAACATTTCAATTAGCTATTCAGCATTAGTTTAAAACAGAAAAAAAAATTCTGCCAACCACTAATTATACCACTTTAAAATCAGTGTATGAGTCTTTCTGGGTTTCACTTTGTAAAGAGTAAATCTAATCACTAAACATTTTGTCTATAATATAATCGTACAACGTATTCGTATGGAACTTAAATGCCAATTCGATCTAAGTATTTTATCATAGAATCTTAATTGCATTTAGGAAACGTTCGCCTTAAAATAAACAGAAGTCACACGATAAGAGGTTATTTAATGAATTGATTGGTTTACATAGATTGCTCACCTCGAATTCATTTAAAGAGAGATTAGAGAATACTTTTTTAAATGCATACTAAAATGGGTAAGTATTATGGAAGAATTATGAATTCGCGATTTATTAAAATGTTGTAATAATATGCGCAATAATAGGTAAACAAACTTCCAAAGATATCTTGCAATTGTTAGCTCGCTGTGACGACAAACATTAAATCTGAATTTTTATTAGGAAATTTGTGTCGAACTTAAAAATAAGCCTCGCAGAAGCTTCCCTTCTTAATATAATTGTTGGAAACCGAATGCATATATATAGATTTTTGAGTCACCTCATCTCATGTAAGGCATAACAACACAAACACAGACACATACATACATACACACACGCCATGAGCACCTCCAATGCGGATGGGGCAATTATCCTTCTTAGTTATCTAAGATTGAAATGCTCTGCTCAGTTGGAACCTCTTCTCCCAAACCTACAGTTTGCGGAGCCTTGCCTCCTTTATAGCTTGGAAATTTCTTCAGTGGTATCAATTTTTAATCGCTCTTCGCTAAGATCTTTTATTCGTAAGACATGCATCTACCAGCTCTTTCATAATTAAACATCATCATAATTACATTAAAACAAGTATTGTTTTTATCTGTAAAAACTGACTTTACTTAGCGATGGGCAATGAACGACGAGCATCGCTGCGATACATATTTGTTTCACTTAATATGTATTATACTAAGATGTATGGGGTAATTTAATTCGTCTGTTTCATAAGTGCTAGTTTAATACACTTTTCATAATGTGAAATATATAGAAATCCTTATGTAAGCACGGTATCTTGAGTAAAACGGGGGTTTTCGATTACATTATTGTGGAATTAGATTATATCGGACAAGGAGAAATAGACGCTCCAAAACACAGAGCTTATTATGAAAAGAGCACTTCACGAATATTTACATAATAAACCTAAACGGTTGACGTATTTTTGATATTTTTGATTTTGATTTATATAATATCAAATCTTGTCACACTCTCATTGAATTGGGAAAAGAAAAATTACAAAAAAAAAGAATCTCGGATAATTAAAAATGTAGCCTTGTTAACATTCAATCATAAAAATCGGCAAATGTTAATAAATTTATCAGCTTTCAAATTTCATGAGATTTCTAATAGGGACCCTCCGCCTACCAAAACGTACTATGCATGATGATGACAATCTTATCTCTTCATCTGTGATAGATCAAGAATTAAAGCTTGAAGCCAGCATCTTATACATTAGTATTAGAATGAATTGATAAAAATAAAAATATCAAAATATAAATCCCAAAAATGTACCAGAATAAAAATCTTAAAAAAATAAACAATCGCGGAATAAGAGGTACAGAGAAAGAGAAATAAATAAATCAAGTTAGAGATGTTTTCTCATTTTAAGTTCATGGCGTCGTGCATAACATTACTTTGTTGTTAACATTAAGAATTCTGTGACGCCAACGAATGTATTTGTAGCCTGCGGTTGTGCAGTTTAAGTGAGCAAATAAATCACATCTTGAATAAATTTTAAAAAAGTCTCAAATTTAAGAGAATAAAAGAACAAGCACTGGGTTTAACATTAAGAGTAGCATGTGAAACTTTGTTACTCTACATGGGATATTATATTCTGAAGATACGGCCAGTATATGTCATATTTGTTTTCTATTAACTTGTTTTTTTGATTTTGTTCTCGTCAACATACGAAAGACAAACGATGCCCGATCATTGCACATAAAATATAAAACTAATTCTATAGTTCAGGGCTGACATGTATGATGTGTCCAGTATATGAAGACGATTAAGTGAGGATATTTATATACATTCATAATAAGTAATTTCCAAGTTGAAAGCAATAGAATATGGCGTTTTAGAAATCTCGATTTAATTAGCTTCTTTTCGAAATAAAGGGGGTGGATAAAGTCGTACTCTGAACTTATACTTTTTCCATACGTATTATTCTGAACATTTAACAATGCACATTTACGCAGAATCTTTTACAAAGTTAACATGATTCGACTAAAGTTTGAAACCGGAGTTCCCGTGAAAGCAATGTAAAAAAAAAAAATAATACGTTCACTCAAAAGTGCGATTGGCGTATAACTTTGAACTGAAAAAGAGTGACTGATTTACAGAACGTCTCACAAATTATTTTGTACTCAAAAAAAAAACAACCGCAAATCCAAAAATAAAATTAAAAATCAATAACAAAACAACAAATCAATGACACATTGAACGTGCTTTATTATGTTTCGCTCATGTATATTGATTGTTTCATTGTATATTTGTCGCGCATCGAAGTTCAAAATCTACATGTGTGTTTTATTTCTTTCATCTGATGATTTGATAATATCTACATTCGAATCTTCTTTTTGTTGTTCATCAAAGCGTATAACAAATACAAACGTGCATGCGTCATTCTATGACCTGACAAATACTTCAAAAGAGGAATATATGCACATATATATATATATATATATATATACATTTGTATGTGTGTATTTATAGATATACACATATACGTGTGTAGGTGTGTGTTTATAGATATACACATATACGTGTGTAGGTGTATGTGTGTCTATAGATATACACATATACGTGCGTAGGTGTGTGTGTTTAGATATACACATATACGTGTGTAGGTGTGCGTTTATAGATATACACATACACTTGCGTAGGTGTGTGTTTATAGATATACAAATATACGTGTGTAGGCGTGTGTTTATAGATATACACATATACGTGTGTAGGTGTGTGTTTATAGGTATACACATATACGTGTGTAGGTGTGCGTTTATAGATATACACATATACGTGTGTAGGTGTGCGTATATAGATATACACATACACATGTGTAGGTGTGTGTTTATAGATATACACATAAACATGTGTAGCTATGTGTTTATACACATAAACATGTGTAGCTATGTGTTTATACGCATAAACATATGTTTATACACATACACATGTGCAGCTATGTGTTTATACACATACACGTGAGTAGGTATGCGTTTTTAAACGTACACCTATACATGTGTGAATGTGTTTATAGACTTACAGATATAATGTGTAGCTATGTGTTTATATGTATAGATATGTATCTATATATGAATATATATGTGTGTATGTATGTATGAGTATGCATATGGACACATAAATACATATACTTATATATAAACGTGGGTGCTCCCTGTACAAAATGTAACTATCTATACACAAATGATTCTTTACACTAGTAGACGTGCACATGCATTTATTTATCATCTAAACCACAATACACCTCCAACATTAAGCAGCAGTAATACTAGTAAATGCTGTTTTTAGAGGAGAGGTGAAAAATCTTTCGTTGCACATTGTGTTCAGAATTTTCGATTTCATAATTTAATAAAAAATATTATTTTGAAGGTTAGCCTCTCAATTATACTTTAAATATGTGACTATATAACTTAGCCATTATACACTATATTGTAATCCACATACAAAATTTTTACCTTGTAATTGTACAAACATGAATCTCGTATATGCGCTTGCATTCGGAAGGAAATACGGCAGTTCAACTTTTTTCAGAACAACTCTTTGTAACTAATATTGTATTAGTAACCCAGCTAAACACAAAACTAAGACAGATGTATAATGTGTGCGTATATATATATATATATATATATATATATATATATATATATATATATATATATATATATATGCGTGTGTGTTTGAGCTTGCTGTTAATTATTCCACAACACGGCACTGTTTTCATCGCAATGAAATAAAGACGAAAATCACCGTCTGTCGTCGGAAGTTCTGTTTGCCATCTATGTCGTTTTAACTGTGAGACAACAATGCAACTTGGCAGTATGTCAAAGACAATTTCCCGTCGAGAATTTACTGTACTCAGCAAAGACCTTTGATAAACAAAGTAGCACAGCACAGAGAGCAAATAATCTGAAAGTAGGATGTGATGCCCGGAAGAAAGACAACAGAACGCGTGATCTTCTGACTTGGACAAAAAGCAGTGTTTACGAGAGAACGGGATCACGCCGTGACCATATCTGAATTAAATTGATAGACGGTGGATGCACAGTACGTATTCCGAATCTAGTGCGAATTCTATTTTCAATCTCTACTGAATTGTGGCTTACGGAGCGGAATTTGTCACCACATCAATCTGCCATGTGTGCATCGATATTATTTAAACATTCAATTTGCATTATTATAGTCGTTTTTTTTGTTTTGTTTTTTATGATGATTAAAAGCACAGAAGACGTACAAAATGCATGCGGTACATTTGCATAAACATCATATAAATAATACTGTGCGTAGCAAAACAAAATGTAATATATAAATAGTATTTATACATCGTTAGACGCAGATAGCCGAAGTTAAGCAACGTTGAGCCTTGTTTGTACCAGATGGGTGACCATTTGGAAATTCTAGGCGCCGTATGTGCTCTCAACTTATCTCGGCATTTGTTTCCTATCGACCTGTACAAACACTTCAAGTGAAAGTGCCATGTAACAATGCGATTCAGGAGATGTTTGGTTAGAGTTGCGTACGTCCTGCAACAATTTTTTTACTCGCAGGCAGCCCTGCGGTGGGTATCCATATTCTGTGAAAGACTGAAGGAGCCCGTTATATATATATATATATATATATATATATATATATATATATATATATATATATATATATAAATGGTCATAAAAATTATATAAGAATTCTTTAAATGGGGCTGCGTTATAATATTTCAGGAAAGACCGAGGGTCGATATTAGATATAAGAAAAAGTATACCGGTGTGTGTGTGTATATATATATATATATATATATATAAATATATATATATATATATATATATATATATATATATATATATATATATATATATGAGAGAGAGAGATTTATTGATTCATTTAAAACTAAGAAATACGCTGCAATTTTTGCGAATTATGGAAACTCTGTATGCCAGCTATGCCTGTAATGCTTTTCTTTAAAAAAAAGAAACGTGCTAGATAACAAGACGCCTAGGAAAATGTATGTGGGTCAATATTTTAGAAAGCTATATACTAGAACGGAATTAATGACATCTATAAGATTAGATAATTAACTTAAAAATATTTTTCCTGGTGTTATCGTTATTTCCATGTCAGGTGCTCGTCTGAACTCCAATCACTTGTCTCCCCTCGCCAATCTTTCACTATAAACACACGTCTAGCTGACTCCACTGTGAAAAATTTCCCACACTCTTTATCTGTGCCTTAATCAAAACGTGGATTCCATGAGCAAAGCTTCTTTCTTAGAACAACATGCCTGTTGAACTCTGTTCCGTCTGCCTCCAACTTCGATGTGTTCAACCCAACGTTAACAAATTCCTAATGAACCGTACCCTTAAGTAAACACTTCATCAAATTTCCACACTAACGTAATGTACTTGCAACAACCCTTATCCCTGAGGAGCTTCCGGCCCTTGGTAAGTTCTCACACTGTGTAAAGAAATGTATATTTTACAGGAGATAGTATAGTTGGATGATAGACCATTGCGTACTCTACCAACGGCGTAATTATTAGATTGCGGCAAAAAGAATTATGGTTGTCTCGCATATGTAACATTTATATAGAAATTCTGAATAATTTTATTGATGTATAATACATATATATATATATATATATATATATATATATATATATATGACCATGTTATATATCTTTTTGAAGCGCTTTATTTGACACTATCGAATCCTCACATTTGTTACCGTTCTCAATCTCTTCCTTGAAATGTTTGCAAGCTTCTGTGACAACGTGAACAATATTCATATCCGCATGATTTTCTTCCAGTTATACCTAGGCCGCAATGCTGCTGAGACAGCTCGTGATATCAATGATACGTTTGGCACAGGAACGACCAACGGACGTGTTGCACACCGGTAGGTAAAGACATTTTGAAACACTGTCAAGAACCCTGAAGGCTTAGGCTGATAGCGAACATTTTAAAGCCTTATTGGAAGCTGAACCTCGCAAAACCACACAATTATTTGCTAAGGAATTCGAGATTGACACCTCGTCAGGCGCTCGCTTATTAAAAATAAAGGTATTTAAAAAAAAGTTGTATAAATGGATGTCGCATGAATTGAATGTTAATAAAAAAAAAAATCGACGTTTTGATGTGGTTTTCTATACACCTGCGCAATAAAAACGACCCATTTCTCGATCAGATTGTGACGTGTAATTATAAGTGTTCATCTACAATTGGCTACGTTTGGAACAGCAGTAGGTTTCAGGAGAAGCTCCGCAACACTTCTCTCGACCTAAATTGTACACAAAAATGTTACGGTGACCGTGGTGACCTGCGGCCGGTCTCATCCCTCACAGCTTCTTGAATCCGGGCGAAACGAATACGGCGGAGTAGTACTGGCGACGAACTGAGGAAATTCATAATAAGTTCCAACGTATGTGGTCGAGATTAGTCAATAGAATGAAGTCAATTCTCTTCCATTACAACGCTCGTCAGCATGTTGCTCAACTAACTCCGCAAGGGATGAACGAATTATGTTACGAGATTCTGCCTCATCCGCAATTATCACGAGGCCTCTCGCCCACCAATTATAACGTTTACAAGAATCTCGATAACTTCCTGC
This sequence comes from Euprymna scolopes, assembly GCF_053919585.1. Classification (NCBI taxonomy): domain Eukaryota; kingdom Metazoa; phylum Mollusca; class Cephalopoda; order Sepiida; family Sepiolidae; genus Euprymna; species Euprymna scolopes. The sequence goes on from NC_136492.1 coordinate 128,140,027, forward strand.
GCGATACTTCGGATTACACTCCACTGGATTAATACTGGTTTCTCGTTAAAAAAAATATGTTGTTTATAATGGGTTTTGCTTCGATTAATGAAGTTCATTATGAAAAGAGATTTGAGTTTTTGAATTGAACGTAAAAAAACGCCATTGTTTTGCACCGACGTAATACATATTATTGATTTTCTATTAACTATGGAATTCATTAAATAATTACAGCCCAATCAGATTTACATATTATATCAATTTAGACTAGACACAATAAGAAACCACGTACGTCACCACAGTGTTTATTCAATACATGAAGTATTTTCGGAAACAGTAAACTCCCAAGAATACGTAATCCATATGACATAAGGACAGTATCTGGAAATGATTCAAATCTACGGTAACAGTGCATTGTGTTCATGTAAAAAAAAAAGTATACGAGATTGAGAATGTTCGTTCAGTAAAAGTACGACTTGAAGTATTGATAAAGCCGTAAACGTAAAACGAGTAAAGTTGTCCATATCTGAAGTTTAAATGTAAAAAATGTACTATAAGGGGGCGGTGTAAAATTCTACACAGAAAAAAAAGGGTTGTCAGTAAAACGATTCTAAGTATTAGCACATATGCTGGGCGACAATTAATTACTAATGCCTATTTTAATTAACAATGAATATAATTTAATACTATATTGACACCGTTTATTATAAATAATATATGTATATATGTATATATATATATATATATATATATAGTTATATATATCATAATGCGTTGACAATAATATATACATAGACAAGGATTTGTTTTTAAAGAATGTGTAATACTAATAAAGCAACTAATAATGTAATATCCGTATATCGACTGTCAGCAAAGAAGTGTGGCACAATGCTTTTATTACTGGGGGAAAAACTAATGAGATTAGTTATATTTTCTGAATATTAGAAGATTCGTTTTCAGGGTTGACGACCGATAATCTCAACTGCTTATTATTTAAGAACTCCCTTTAGCAATTCCTTACGGAAGTCGTCTTCCACTCGCTTCGGAATTTTCTTCAATTTCTACATATACATTACTGAGTTCGAGAATGTATTCATGAAGGTCGAAGATTACCTTCAAAAATCTAATGAAAAGACACTTAAGTGAACACAGAATATACGGAAAACAAATGATGGACTATCAACCCCAATTTAAAAAAAAAACAATAAAAAAGTTCATAGTAAAAATATAGTTTAACAGGTATTATTCACAACAATCCAGTTATACAAACATAGTTCTCATTGACAATTAACAATGTATTTTCTGCTTTCCGTCCTATAGTTTACGTGCAGTAGACGTGAAACTGTAAACACGCGCGTGATCTACAAACGCATCGGATATTGTTGTCTTATTTTCTGCTGAATAACGTTCCGGTTACACCTAAGGCTTCATTGTCGAATCGCTAAGACACGACGGCAAATTTGGGAAATAAATGCAAGCAATTAACTTATTTAAATTGAACAACATCACAAATCAATTTAAAGAAAACCTATTGATGAAGCATGTGACGTGCAACACACTGTTCTTAAAAGTGCAACACATGAGGGTGTTCTTTTCATCGCAAATATACGATCGAGTGGAATAAGCAAATAATGCTAATTATATTCTTTTTTGACATTACTGAAGTTAAAAACTAAATATGCTTAAATTCAACATGTTTAATCAGAGCGTATAGGAAAGTATGCAAATCTACCTTCTTATTTAAAAAATGTTATCTGAAAAATTAAAGATATATTTTGTAATCTAAATATTTAGTTTGCAATGTATAGACCACAAAATAGTGTATAAATATTAAATGTCTGTGAACTGTATATATATATATCTCAATATATATATATATATATATATATATATATATATACATATATATACATATATATATATATATATATATCTCAATATATATATATATATCAATATATATATATATATCAATATAAATATATATATATATCAATATATATATATATATATATATATATATCAATATAAATATATATATATCATTATATATATATCAATATATATATATATCAATATATATATATATCAATATATATATATATATCAATATATATATATCAATATATATATATATATCAATATATATATATCAATATATATATATATATCAATATATATATATCAATATACATATATATATATCAATATATATATATATATATCAATATATATACATATATATATCAATATATATATATATATATATATATATATCAATATATATATATATATATATATAAATATATATATATATATATCAATATATATATATATATCAATATATATATATATCAATATATATATATATATCAATATATATATATATCAATATATATATATGAATATTTATATATATATATATATATAAATATATATATATATATATAAATATATATATATATATATCAATATATATATATATATCAATATATATATATATCAATATATATATATCAATATATATATATATGAATATTTGTATATATATATATAAATATATATATATATATATATATCAATATATATATATATATATCAGTATATATATATTAATATATATATATATATATCAGTATATATATATTAATATATATATATATATATATCAGTATATATATATTAATATATATATATATCAATATATATATATATCAATATATATATATTAATATATATATATATATCAATATATATATATATATATATCAATATGTATATATATCAATATATATATATATATATATATATCACAATATATATGTGTATATATATCAATATATATATATCAATATATATATATATATCAATATATATATATATATACCAATATATATATGTATATATATCAATATATATATATATATCAATATATATATATATGTATATATATCAATATATATATATATATATATATATATATATATATATATCAATATATATATATGTATATATATCAATATATATATATATGTATATCAATATATATATATATATAAATATATATATATCAATATATATATCAATATATATATATATATATATCAATATATATATATATATGTCAATATATATATATATATGTATCAATATATATATATATATATCAATATATATATATATCAATATATATATATATATCAATATATACATATATATCAATATATATATATATATATATGTATCAATATATATATGTATCAATATATATATATATATATGTATCAATATATATGTATCAATATATATATAGATATCAATATATATGTATCAATATATATATATATAGATATCAATATATATATATATCAATTTATATATATATATATCAATAAATATATATGTCAATATATATATATCAATATATATATATATATATCAATATATATGTATCAATATATATGTATCAATATATATATATGTCAATATATATATCAATATATATATATGTCAATATATATATCAATATATATATGTCAATATATATATCAATATATATATATATCAATATATATATATATCAATATATATCAATATATATATATGTCAATATATATATCAATATATGTATATATATCAATATATGTATATATATTTATATATCAATATATATATATATATATATCAATATATATATATATACATCAATATATATATATATATATATATCAATATATATATATATATATCAATATATATATATATATATATATATATATATATATATATATATATATATATATATATATATCAATATCTGTGTTAGGTGTGCTGGGCATTTTTTGTCCCTTAAGAATCCCCAGAACATATCTTTGAGTGACCAATCTTGTGATTAGTCAGGATATTCAACGGCCCCTCTTGTTTCCATCCATCTTTTTACAGATTTATATCAAGACATCCTCTTATATAACGAAGACCGTGACCGGATGCAAGTAGCACTCGGTATCTCCAAATTGTTCTCGGGGGCATTGCATAGAGAATTATTGAAACATGTCGAGATAAATCAACCCAGTCACTATGCTTTCGAGAAAAAAATTCTCCAATATGTCCCCCGGCTTAAAGTCCACAGTAGTCAGTGCCACCAGGCAAATTCAACTGACGTCCAATAAGTCTCCTGTGCGTCATGAGTAAGTTGCTAGAATCTGTGTTAAATACAGAAGTAATCAACCATCTCAACAAAAATAACCTTCTTAGTGACACTAAATATGGTTTCCGTTCTGCTAGATCTACAACAGATGTCCTTACAGTTATATCGCATAGGATTAGCAAATCTCTCGACGGTGGCAATCTTTCCAGGCCAATTGCTCTTGACATATCTAAAGCCTTTGATAGGGTATGGCATAAAAGTTCACTTCATAAGATCGCTAGCTATAGTATAGCTGGAAAAGTCTTCTTTCTGATAGGTTCATAATAGTAGTAGTTGAGGGGCAAAAATCAGAAGCTCACAGTATTAATGCCGGTGTCCCTCAGGGATCCATCCTGGGTCCAACTCTTTTCCTGCTCTACATTAATGATCTTCCAAATCATATCCTTACATCATTTGTAGACATTTATGCTGGCGAGACTAGCATTTATGGTACCTCATCTAAGACAGTAAAGACCAAGTTCTCTTCAATTCTCTCTCCTCTGATCTTGAGCACGTAGTACAATGGGGAAAGGAGTGGCTGGTTACTTTTAATGCATCTAAAACCAAGCTTCTCTCTTTACATCATCAACATTCTAATCCACATTTGTCATCAATTGAAATGAATTGTTCTCGTCTTCAGGAGGCCTCAAGTTTTGACAAGCTTCTGGGCTTGACCATTACTCCTGATCTGAAATGGAACACGTATATCAAATCTGTTGCCAAGGCCGCTGGAAAAATGGTGGGATCTTTCTATCGATCCGGTAGATATCTCACTGCTGATGCTATTCTCTATCTATATAAGAGCCAGGTACGTCCAAGGATGGAATACTGTTGCCACATCTGGGCAGGAGCTGCTAGAAAGGACTTGTCCTGCCTTGATAGAGTTCAAAATAGACTTCGTAACCTCGTAGGAGATGTCCTTTTCTCCTCCTTGCAACCTCTATATCACAGAAGAGATGTTGCGAGTTTGTCTCTGATGTATCGTTATGTTCATGGAAAGTGTTCAACTGAGCTTCAATCTATGGTCCCCCCTCGCCAAACTTTCACAAGAAACACTCGTCTAGCTGTAAACACTATCAATAATTCCCCCACTCTATATATGTGCCTAAACCTAAACGTTGATTCCATGAACAAAGCTTCTTTCTTAGAAACGCACGCCTGTGGAATTGTCTTCCTTTTTCCTGCTTTCCGGCTAACTACAATATGGTTGTGTTCAAGTCTTAAGTAAATAAGTTCTTGATGAGCCGTTCCATATAAGTTATCAAATTTACCAAATTTTCATTACTAATGATTACTATATTGACCAATTTCTACTGTACACTCTTTAACCCTTTTCCTTGAGTGGTATCTGGGCCTTGATAATATGGCGATGCCCTTAAAAAAAAAAAAAAAAAAACGTCCAACTCGAAGAGTAGGAGTTGCTTGCGCCCAGTCATTGCAGTTATACCGATATATTGATTTAAAATTTAATTTCAATTTAAAAGTAGATCCGTGATTCCAAATAATTTTCGTGAAAACTTGTTATTGTATGCACATCTAGCACGGTCTCTCTTGCAGATTTGCTATCTTCGCTGATACTATAAACTAGCATAGGAATAAACATTTGAATTGCACACGCTTAAAAATGCGATGGACGCTTAATTTTATGGATACCTGTTCACGTAATATTTGAGGAACAGATTTTTGGGGAATTCTGAAAATAAGCAATAACAAACTGCTGTTTAATTGGAGTTTTCTATGTTTTTTTTGTTTTTTTTTTTTAGTCCCGAACGTTTTTACTCATGCGCACTATGGTCCCATGGTTCTCAAAACTATCGGCGATTCGGGAAATGATAACGGTTGTTCGGCCATCTTTGTGGAACTAACGTTTGAACCTCTTGGCACTACATCATTGTTTTCACATGACCACAATGTTACCAACACACTGTCTTTGTTAAAAGCACGTCAACAAATTCCACTATATGTGTGTTAGGATGTGTCATAAATTTATGTTTAATTTAAATTGCATTTTCTGATGCTATTTATCACAAAAAACAGTATGAATATAAACACATATCTGGTCTTTTTATATGTGTGGCTTCTCGGTCACAGGATATTGCTTCTACAGAGTAGGTTGTTTTATTACATTAACTCACGGATTCTCCATAACATCAACACCGCCATATGTTTAGCCGAGTACCTCATTCGCACGTTTTATTTTTGCTTCATCTGTAAACCGATCCATTGAATCGCCTTTCATATAACAGCATCAAAGTAACACGTTTGCGTTTCATGTAAAGCGCTCGCATATTTTCATGGCTTCCATGATTGCTTCGTTTTTCTTTTACACGCGTCAAGAAACTTCTTCCGTTTTATTAGGGTTTAACTTCAGCAGATAGAATAACGCCTATCCTTGAGGTGCGCCCAATTTTCGAACTACTTACCTATGAATGATTTTATTGGGTTTTTTTTTCATCTTTTTAATAGCAATAAGTAATTTATTTGCGGCGTAGTTATGGGATTGTACTTATGTAATACTGAAAAGACCATATTCATAATACTCTCAGTAATATCAGTAGCACAGGTTGTAATAATAGCGAGATGAAGTAAAAGCTATAATATATTAAGAGTCGACAATAAATGCATCGCATTATAAATAAAATTAAGATTATGTAAAAACGGAGCCGCTAGTCTTGTACTTACCAGACTCTACTATAAAGAGACTACAGACTTCAGCATTGCGGGTTGCTTCATATGTCTCACAAGTGCACAAAACATTGGTAAAATAACACTCACTCCTAAAATATATACCTTTCCTTGACTGATATGATCCATAAGTGTATGCTCGTTTTACAGGACACAGTTAACCGAATATTTTATCGCACATACTATCTAATAAATGAGGAGTAGATTAAAGTATACTCGTGTATAAAAAAACAAGCTTTTCTGTTAGTCAAGCTAGAATTGCTCGTAATTAAAATAAACCAAGTCTAATTAGAAAAATATTGAATACAAACGGATATTTTATGCGAGGATAATCAAGGTTTCAATGACGTACAAACATCTAACATTAATTTAAAAATGGTTAGTCTCTCAGATGTCTTCCCCCGATATTATATATATATATATATATATATATATATATATATATATATATATTAAGTAATGTGATTTATAATTTAAAATTTAAAAATTTAAAAAAAATTTAAAATTTAAAAATCAAATTTTAATTAAATTAAAAATCAGTTTCATAAGAAGGAACAAAAACAAAATCAATTATCTGTCCGATCGTTTCGGAAATCCGTGCTTTTTATTGTGCTATACATGAATGTATGTAGAACAATTATATATATTTTTTTGGTAAGCAAGGTCTCCTCATCAGCACATTTAGGAGGAGTTTTATTGAATTTAAAAGACACCATAAATAAACCTAGCATTAAAAGTAAGGCAGATGAATCTGAAAAAATTGAAATAAAAGGTTTGGATTAAAAATTTATAAGAAAATTAATATGGGTTAGAGACAGAAAAAAGTAGAGAAAAATATATATTTTTGAATTTACATAATAAATTTGATTTAAAAATATATAGAGATAGTTACCTTCTAGTTTTTCTTTTTTTGAAATCAGAAACTGTGTGTAAAGTAGTCATTTAGATGTTTGCTATAGCTTTTTTATTTTATTGAATGATGAATTTTAAAAGGGCGTAGCTCGTGCAATAAATTGTTTCCGTTAGCGTATTTAAATTTAAAGACGCTACAGTTTATATATAGAGAGATAATATTTTTATTACAAGTTTTTAAGGGGAGATAATTGTCATGTGTTCTTGACTTTATTAATTATTTGTTTTACGGGTCTAAGGGAGGTAATTGGTCTAACTTAATTTGTTAAAAAATAATAATAATAAGTGTAATCTATTTTTACTAATAAGTAAATTTTAATGATTTAAGGTGGTTTATATTTATTAAATTTAAACCAACGTTTATGACTACATGTCAGAATCTCTTGTCTTGAATTTAATTGTTTGGTTGTACTTTTTATATCTTCATATTTTAAAATTTTTAGGGTCCCTTTTGTATATAGTGCACAACATTTATCTCCTGGTTTATATGATTTGCAACTCTCAATTATTTGCCATTTTAAGTTGAAAGAAATATTGCTGTTTTTAGTTGCCAAATATAGTTGGATAGAGTAGTTTGGTTTGATAGAGAGTTATTTTTAAAAGAATGTTTGTGCGTTGAAATTCTATGTTTTATTAGGCCAGATGTGGAACCAATATATATTACCTCTTGATTGTTGTGATTATTTTCCGTTAGGTCTATTGTTGGATTATTATGTGGTGGGTTGATTAGTAATTGATCGGTAGATTGATTTAAGTTGGTGTTATTATTTAATCTGGTAGTTGAGTTATGGCTGTTAATAGGTTGTTGTAGATTTGGAGTTTTTGATACTGTGCAGCTATAGATAACATTTTTAATTTTACATGAGCCTTGTAGGGGACATTTATTTTTTCTTCTATAGTTACAGTCTGATGTATTTTGTATAGTTGTATTTTGTAGTTTATTAATTTTCTTATTATTAGAGCTAATTATTTTCTGATGAAGGTTAGGCATAGTAGAGTAGGAGACTTAAATTGTGTTCTTATTTAAAATTTTATTATATCTATGGGGGGCTTTAACGTTCTTATCTAATATTTTAAAAAAAAATTCTCTGGCTATGTTTGTTTCTAGGTTTTTGGAATATGGGGGGTTGAACCATAGGATCTCCTTGTGTCTATTCTTACGTTTACGGGTTTTAGTTTTCTGTTTATTTGTATTATCTAATATTTGCAGTTTGGTTTTATCTTTTTTGTCTCTTAGTTATTTTTCTTAACTCGTATACGGGAAGACATTTCCATATTATATGTTATTACGCTTTTAATACGTTTATTTTTAATGCAGTTTATGTTTCTATCATTTTCATTTATGAATTTAATTTGTGAATTATATCCAGAGTTTTTAAGGGCTTCATTATATATATATATATATATATATATATATACATATATATATATATACATATATATATATATGTGTGTGTGTTTGTGTGTTGTTTCGCAACACAAGAAAAACACAGCAATATATATATATATATATATATATATATATATATATATATATATATTAGAAGCGACGGCGGTTGGTCTGTGGAATGTATGTATATATATATATATATATATATATATATATATATATATATATATTAGTTTTGCGCAAAAATGACGTCGTTTTTGCGTTTTTGTCGTTAACTTTGAAACATATCATAACTGCCGTTATAATGAACTAGATTAACCTAAATACTAACCATTAGAATAGATACAATTTTTTTGCAACCGAAACACAAGTTTATTTATCCCATTAGCGTAGCAACATTGAGCTCTGAAGGCGATGGGCATTGAAGGCCGATTATGAATTATCTCGACTTTTGAAGCATTTTATCGCGTAAGAAGATATTGAAATGCATGAGTAAAAGTGGCAATCGATTGAAGGTCTGGTAAATGCGGAAGATGAGGCAGTCTCAAATCCCAATTCGTTCAGCATTTGCAGCGTCATGTGTGCACACGTGGGCAAGCGTTGTGAGGGGGAAGAAATTCTTCATATAGACCAAGCTTCAGCTGATACTTTCAATTTTTACCTTTAATTTCTTTAATTTCTCGGTAGAATTCTCCGGCGTAACTCTTTCACCCAGCTTCATGAGGATGTGATAGCTGACACCAGCCGCAGGTCGCCGAAAAGTCACCATGACATTGTTTGGTGTAATTTCGGTTCGGAAAATGTTCTGTTGCTTGTCTGGAATTCAACCCTTGTGCCGAACGTCGGCGGTTGTCATAGAGATTCACTTTCTATCACATTTCACAATCGGCTCGAGAAATGGATAGATTTTCGTGCGTAGTCGGTGTAGAAAGCACCTCAAAACAACGTTATTTTATTGTTGTTCAATTTATGCGACACACATTTATAAAATTTTGTTATGTTTTCTATATGCTTATAATGGCGAAGGACTGCTACGTGGTCGCCCTCGAATTCAACATCAACATCGTGCCTAAGTTTCTGAGGCTCGGCCTCAAATTTACGTTAACCACCGCAGTTGGCCAGCCGCGCCAGTCTTAACATTAGAGTCTCGTGATTTTGAGAAATTCCTGGAACAACCGTTGTGAAACACATATTCGGTTGTTGTTTCAAAGTTAACCATTTACTTGTTATAAGGAGCTGTCTCGGCAGCTTTTTTTAATAGTTTTTACTGGCACAAGACAATCGTACGGATTTGAATACATGCATTGGCTTGGAAAGCCCACAAGATTCAGAAACATTGATACCGGTAACGAGGCACAGGATTAAATAGAGGGGAAAACGCGCTTCAAAATTATATATATATATATATATATATATATATATATATATATATATATATATATATATATATATATATATATATATATATATGATATGTGTGTGCAAATTTCCTTTTCAAAAATACTCGGAACATTTAAAGTATACAGACTCGAGATTTTAAATAAGAAGTATTGAGATTTGGTAACAAAAAATAATCGCCGTGTGGGCAGATATTCCTCTTAACTGGGTTAAAAAGTCGACGATTTGAACTTTGAAAATCTACCAAAAGTTTTCACAAATATTTTAGTCCAAACACTGGAATTTAGGAGGGAGGTACTATAGACATAGATCAAACTTTTTAATTTGATTAGAACCCCAAGCAATAAAGGTCACGGAGTACAAATTTGGGTCAAATTTAAAGAGATTGACCTCTGCTTCCTTAACTAAATTACTTAACATTTTTGTCTGAGCCGTTGTAATTTTACATACAATATATTTAAAGAGAGGGCAAGTTTTTAATCGAATTGCGGCCGTGAATTTTAGTGCTACGGAGTGAATGTAAAGAAGTTTGACAGTGGTGGTCCTTAGAAATCTATTTCACAAATTTTGGGTCTAAGCATTTGAAATTTTTCATAACGGGTATTCAGACATGCAACAAGTTTTTTTCTCAGTGTCAGGGCGAGAATTTTGTTACCAAAAGATCAACTTGCAAATAGTTGCCCTTTCAAGACTCTACTAATATTTTGGGCCAATTTTTGGTCAAAACCCATAAGATTTTTGATGTAGGCATGCCGCACATGAGTAAAACTTAATTATTTTTATATACATATATACATGCATACATATATATGTGTATATATATATATGTGTATATATATGTGTGTATATATATATATATATATATATAGTTTGTGTATGTGGTTGTCTCTCTTTAAATTGCATAAAGCAAAACTAGCTAATACATTATTATTGTGTGATCAGTTTACTCATGTCATCCTTTTTATTTAGCTGATGTATAATTCATCCTATACCTTTTCATTATAGCTAATAACGCTTATTTTTGATTGGCCCGTTAATCTGATTTTTTTCAGGTGTCAAATGAATGTCTAAACGGCAATAAAGTATCTATCACATATGTTGTTAATGTGCATTAGCACAGTTTTACTTTGTCTTTGATTTAGTATCCATTCCAGCATTATCGAGGCGCGAAGATATGACGCGAACATAAAAGAAAATAAAAAAAAAACATATAGCAAAAAGAATGAAACGTGTAAATCGAGCTGGCCATGGTGAAAGTGTGGCGTTTTGTTCAGATACAAATCAATATTGAAATCTAACTAGATAGGAATGAAAGTTTCCACTATGATTTTATGTCCGTCTCTTTTTTTCTTCCCCTCTCTCTCTCTCTCCCTCCCCCTCACCCTCTCTCGCCCTGTCTATATTTTTCTCAAAAAGTTGGTCATGGTAAAGATGTGATGTGT
>NC_136492.1:128157018-128172018 GCF_053919585.1 Euprymna scolopes
GATTAACGTGTTTCTATTGAAATTTGATAATAAAGGCATGCAATTTAGGAATTTAGCGTTTCTCCTTTGCATGATATTAGATTAGTTTTTGATCGAAAGTGCTATCTCTTGATTCGTGTGTCGAGACTTACTGCCAATGTAAAAGACATAATTGAATTTTTCTAGTCTGTTCCACATCAAACACCAATTGAATGCGACGTCAAACAAATAAATGCGTTTCATCTCGTACAAAACTAAAAGAGAATGTTATGGGCATGCTATAATAAATAATAAGCGAAAAAACAACCTGAAATATCATAGTGAAAGACAATGATGTACACTTAATTGAGAGTAGAAGAAACAATGCAGAAAAGAAATTAATATGTTTTAAGCGTCTTTCTTTTAGTCTCTACCACATTTTTATACGGTATATATATATATATATATATATATATATATATATATATATATATATATATATATATATATATTTATACACCTGTGTAGATATATATGTAAATATGTGTGTATGTATATGTATAGATATACGTATATATGTACGTATGTATGTATATGCATAGATATATATGCACATATGTATATATATATATTTATATATACATATATATATTTATATATACATATATATATATTTATATATATACATATATATATTTTATATCTACATATACATAAATATTTATATATACATATATATATTTATATATACATATATATATATATATTTATATATACATATATATATTTATATATACATATATATATTTATATATACATATATATATTTATATATACATATATATATATTTATATATACATACATATATATATATATATATATATATATATATATATATAATATTTGTGTGTCTCTCCCTTGGCAGTACTACCCAGCCATGTCAACTACGGACACGATTTTGGCTGATGAACCCTATGCGAGGCAAGAAGATTCGGCCACAGAAGCTGCAGTCAAACTCGACGTCAGGTGTTGCTTCTGAGGCTTCCTGAATATTTCTCCTGTAGCGCTTCTCTCTCAGATTCTCTGTGCGGGAGACCTCATAAGAGGCGACAACCTGGTGGACAGTACGTCGCCATGAAATAAAGTCAGCAGCGAGAGTAGACCACTGTAGGTAGTCAAGGTGGCAATCACCGAGGAATTTCTCCAGAGTGTCTTTATATCTTTTTTCGGTGCCCCTTTGTCAGGACGGGCATTAGAGAGTTCGCAATATAAAGCTATCTTGGCCAGGCGTTGGTCCTCCATTCTCGAGATGTACCTGACTCAGCGTAGTTGTGACTTCAGCAACATGGTCTAGATGACTTCATCATCGGTGATATTATCACTCGTGTGGACGTTGAGCATAGTGCGGAGACAACGCCGATGAAAACGCACAAAGAATCGTAATGGTGGCGGTAAAATCCAGAACTCAGAGCCGTACAGGAGGGTGGAAATTACTACGCCTCTGTGCACACTGATTTTTGTTTAATGTTGTAAATGTCTGTTTTTTCCAGACTTTATTGTGCAATATACTAATAGCGCTGTTTGCTTTGGACAGTCTGTTGTCTTGTTCTCTGTCTAGTTTGACATCTGATGTGATGATACACACCAGGTAGGCAAACTGGTAAACGGTCTTCAGCTTAGTCTCCTCAGTAGGTATGGGGGAGGGCGGTACTCCACTCGGGGTGCTGGACGGTGGAGAATTTTCGTCGGTTTTAAGCTGACTTCGAGTCTGAAGAGCTGGGCAGTTTCTGCAAAGCAGAATGTGAGGCGCTGCAAGAATGTCTCGGTGTGGGCAATAAGAGCAGCGTCGTATGCAAAGCGGTGGTCTCGGATCAGTTGCTCGAAGGTCTTTGTGTGGGCTTGGAGCCTTTTGAGGTTGAACATACTGTCGTTGAGGCGACAGCGAATGCAGACAGCATCGCATCGTCAAGACCTTCTATCTCCTGCTTGAGCATCATGCTGAAGTAGGATGCTGAACAGAGTCGGTGCCAAAACGCATGCCTGTTTCGCGCCATTGCCAATATGAAAGTGTTCTGAAAGGTTACTTACTCTGACCGTTTTGGTTCTCATGCAACTGCACTATCTTGTTGAGGAGGTGTGTGGGCGCCGAGGCGCTCCAAAATCAGCTAAAGCCCCTAGCGGCTCACTGTATCAAGTGCCTTGGTCAGGTCCACAAATGTTATGCAGAGGCCCCTGTTTTGTTCACGACACTTCTCTTGCAGTTATCCGAAGACAAAGACCGCATTGCATTTTTCGGAGGTAGTCTTCTGCGATGGAATGCATCAGGCTGTATAGGAGCAAAGGGACAAGGAGTTTCCTGGCGATGAAGAGCAGTGTGGCCCCCGGTAGTTAGAGCAGACTGACATTTCGCCCTGGTTTTTGTACAAGTTAACAATGACTGAATCACGGAGATCCCGTAGGAGTTCTCCTTGCTCACAACAACAGAAAAGGAGCTTGTGGAGTCTGCTATACAGTGATCGGCCTCCATATTTCTGGTGGGATCCCGTCGATTTTTACTGACTTTCCACTGTCAACTGTTCTATTGCTACATTGAGTTGATCCATAGAGGGAGGTACGTCCAGTTTCATCCATAGAGGGAGGTACGTCCAGTAATGCGAACGATTGCTGAGTCCTAAATGACCCGGTCAGCTCGGAACTGAGTTTGGAAATGCTCAGATCAACGGTTCCGGATAGATGTTCCATCCATGAGGAGCGTCTGGCCGTCCGCACTATCATCCAATTAGAATTATGCTAATTTATTCAAAATATAAGTTTTAAAAATATATCTAAACCATGATAGTAATTTTATTAGCATAAATTAATCTACGTTTGTAAACAAACCAACATATGTGAAGGTTATGCATGGCTTCAATACAAAATTATGCTTCATGAATTAATCTCTAAAATACTTATTCTATAGTTCTAAAATACATATCCGGTAGTAATACATGTCCCATTAATAAATATTCTATTAGGAAAACTAATCTTGAGCTCCGTGTACGTATTACTTCAATGAAAGTGAGGGTAAACCTTGGTTTTTGAGGATTAAAACGGTTATAAATAGATTAGTATACACACAAACACACACACACCCATGTATATATATATATATATATAATTAAAAAATATAAAATTTAAAAAATATTTTAAAAAATTACACAGATCGAGATCTTTAATTTTAAATGAAAATGAAATAAATATAAAGAAATGTGTAGACTTCATTTCCTTATGAAGTGTTAAACTTAAACCTGTCCTAAATAGAATAAATAAACATGCAGATATTTTTTTAAATAAACTTACGTGGTTTCGTAACGATTGAACTCATTTGATTAATCCGGTTTTGATAAAGATAAAATACAAAATTAAAAAGGGGAAAGGAAATATTAAAAATTATTAAAAAAATATTAAATAAAAAAATGTTTAATTAAATAAACAAATATAGACATCTAATTAAAAAATCGATAAATCGAATTAATAAAACATATTTACTGGGCATACGTAATTAGTAGTACCATCGTTTGATATTTAATTTGAAAATCGGTTTTTAAATACATACAAAATAGGTAGATACAAAAACTCTTTAAAAAGATATTTAGTTAGAATTTTTAAAAATAAACTTACAAGAAGAAGTCAATGTAGCACTAGAGGAAATGCTACAGGCAGGGGTGATAGAAAGGTCAAACAGTCCGTGGAGTTTCCCGATAGTTTTGGTAAAAAAGAAAGACGGAACAAAGAGGTTCTGTGTAGATTTTAGGGCCCTGAATAAGATAACAAAGAAGTATGCCCGAGCGCTACCAGTAATTGATGATATACTGGCCTCGCTTGGGTCAGCAAAATATTTCTCAAAGTTGGACTTGAAATCAGGGTATTGGCAGGTAAAGTTGAACGAAAAAGATAAAGAGAAAACTGCGTTCACCTGTCATAGAGGACTGTTCCAATTTAATGTAATGCCATTCGGACTTGCTAACGCTCCGGGAGTGTTTCAGGAGCTAATGTCCGTAGTGTTACAGGGACAGGAAGAATTCGCCGTGCCTTATTTGGATGATATTTTGATATTCTCCAAAACAAAGGAGGAACATGTTAGGCATATAGAAAAGGTGTTAGGTAGTTTACGTAGGCATAATTTAAGGTTAAAGGCGGCGAAGTGTGAGTTTTTCGGCAAGGAAGTGCAATATCTGGGATTCCGAGTAAGTGAGAAAGGTATCCAGCCGGAGGGGGACAAGGTTAAAGCAATTCAGGCAATTGCGACCCCAACCACCGTGAAGCAGGTTACATGCTTTATAGGCATGACATCCTATTACAGGCGATTTATCAAGGATTTTTCTGTAATCGCCGAACCGTTAATTCGGTTAACTAGGAAGCATGCACGTTTCTGTTGGGACGATGCGTGTCAGTCTGCTTTTAATCGATTGAAATCGAAGCTTGCAGAGATGGTGATGCTGGCATACCCGGACACTAACAAAGGATACAGGTTATACACGGATGCCTCCGATTATGCGATCGGAGCAACCTTGTCTAAAATGGTCTACGACCCGGAGGAGGGTCGGGAGATAGAGAAACCCATTTATTTTCTATCTCATAAGTTGTCTGATACCCAGACTAGATGGTCAACAATAGAGAAAGAAGCATATGCGATTCACTATGCCTTAAACAAGTTGAATCACTACTTGCATAGTGCTACGTTCACCATCTACACGGATCACAGACCATTGGAGTACTTGCTGAAATCTCCGATACAGAATAGGAAGATACAGACGTGGGCATTAAGTATGGCTGGCTATGATTGCACCATACAGTACCTAAAAGGAAAAGATAACGTCTGTGCGGATCTCTTATCCCGTGCGGTAAATGCGAGTCGGGATGAAGACGATCCTACAGTAGAAGTAGATGATAGGAATTACACGGTGAGTGCGATAAACTCGAATCGTTTTGAACCAAGAGAGTTTGTATCGCATAAGGATGACGAAGGCTCACCGGTAGTAAGCGAGCGTCCTACACTATCAGGTTTGGATATGTGTAAAGAACAAGACGCCGATAGTCAGATCGTCGAATTAAAGAAACGGATGAGGAGCGGTAAACGTCCAAGATGGAAGAAAAAAAGTACATCATAATGGACGATATCGTATATTATTTATCGACACCCGACGACGATCCTGTAATTAGATTATATATTCCGTCACATTTGAGGATGAAGGTATTGAAACAATACCATGATGAGAATGGTCATATGGGTGTGGAGAAAACGTTCCACTCCATTAAACAAAAGTATTTCTGGTCTGGTTTGTTCAAGAAGGTAAACGAACACATAGGGAAGTGCGTCCCATGCCAGACCAGAAATTTGAGGAAGCAACAACCTCAAATGCAGGAGACCGACATGCCTTCTTTTCCTTTTGCTAAGATTGCATTGGATATTTCCGGACCCTATCCGAGGACTTTGTCAGGCAATCAATACATAGTCACGTTCATCGACATGTATAGTGGTTGGCCTGAGGCTTTCGCTGTACCTAATAAAAAGGCAGAGACAGTGGTGCATCTCTTAATTGAGGAAATATTTCCCAGATTTGGTGCACCATTGCAGTTACTTACGGATAACGGACCGGAGAACGTCAATGGGATCATGAAAAGGGCTTTAGAAGAGCTTAATGTTGATCACGTGACCACCTCATTTTACCACCCGCAAAGTAACGGGAAAATAGAAAGATTCCATAGGACGATGCATGACGTACTAGCAAAGAAAATAGGGGGCAATGACCGTTCATGGGACATGTACTTGAACCAGATGCTGGCTGCTGTAAGGTTTCATGTCAGCGAAACAACAAAGTATTCCCCCTATTATTTGCTCTATAATAGAGACGTTGTCTTGCCGTTAGACAACATACTGAGGCCGCGTAGAATTTACTACGGGGAAGAGGATCATGAGGTCGCTCTGCAGGACATGCATCGGACCTTTACATTAGTCAGGAACAATG
This sequence comes from Euprymna scolopes, assembly GCF_053919585.1. Classification (NCBI taxonomy): domain Eukaryota; kingdom Metazoa; phylum Mollusca; class Cephalopoda; order Sepiida; family Sepiolidae; genus Euprymna; species Euprymna scolopes. The sequence continues at coordinate 128,162,986 of NC_136492.1, forward strand.
TAAAGAGAGCTAGGAAGAAAATGATAGATAGGGCCAACGAGAAAGCAAAAGCAGTCTATTTTCAAGTTGGCGACTTAGTTTATTATAAAAATAATAGAAAAAAGGGAAAGCAAGACGTAAGATGGTCTCCATATTACGTAATAATAGAGAAGACGGGGCCAGTCTCGTATAGAATTAGAAGTCATCTGACGGGGGCAGTAACAAAAGCCCATGGGGAACACCTTCGGAAAGCAGAACTGGAGGAATGGGATATCCCCAACAAGCAAGAGGGCTGTAGAAAAACAACCCTGTCAGCACCGGTAGAGGATAGTAGTTCAGATCAAGAATCCTCTAGTGGGGAGGAAGAAAATTATCCCAAACAGAGCAATCGCCATCAACGAGAATCCCCAAGTCAGGAAAACAGGGTCCCGTTGATGGAACGGAAAATAATCACGCGTAGCATGACTGCTGAAAGGGCTAAAGAAGTTGATGAAATATGGAAGGAAGATATATATAACTTAGTGCCCAGGTCGTGCAGAGTTGATTATGATAGTAGGGATCAGCCAACCGTAGCTAGGGCTTGCACGGGGGTTGGGAACTCAGGTTATAATCGAACTGCGGGTCGGGAGCGCGGAACAGGATGTTTGGATTGGTTAAGAAAATTACTCTGTTGATGTTAGGCAACATCCTTATCATAGGGAGTTCGGAGTTGCCACCAATATTTAGGATCCTGGCGTTCTGGTCGAAATTTTTGTACTATATGCTGCCCACATTTTAAACAAGTCATTAAAATGTAAGACTCGTATTTAGTTAATTAGTAATATTAATTAAAGAGCCGAGGTAGTGGAGAATATTGGACAAATCGACCACTTCGGTAAAATTGGTAAATTTGCAGCGTATATTTTGCTGTTAAGTGCGGCCGATGCACTTATACCGAAGAAGACCTTATGATTTTCTTGTTGATGTTTATTTTTATTTTATTTTTTTTTCTAAGTTAAACGGAAAAAAAAATACAGTAAAAGAGATGAAAAAAAATTGTGACATTAAAAAAAAACATTATTGGAAATGTCGATGGACCGATAGACGATTGAAAAAAAAAAAAAATGGTTAATGGAGGGGTGTTATGTAATGAATGGCTGGAACCATCATACATAGCTGAAAAGAAAAAAAACTTTAATAAAAGATTTAAAAGAGTGGGCATCGAATAATCGATTGTCTACCTGTTGAAAAGAGGAAGGGCTTACGTCATAAACAGAGAAATCGGACGACGATTTTTTTGTTTACAAAACAAATAAACGTGACATTCCTCGTAAGCTCTGGAATTACAGATATTGGCATGAGTGGGTAATTCACGTGTCGCTGTGTGAAGACAAAATCGAATGATTTTTTTAAGGTCAAAACGTGACTTAAGAACACATGTATCAACCGATTGACAGAACGCGTGGATAGAAAAAACAAAGGGACAAAATGCCAATAAAAACGGTGAATCAGCAGAACAGAGAGAGAGCAGAGAAAGGAGAAACACGGAACAGCATGTGTTGTTGAAGACCGTATTGTCGAAGCGTCATTTTTCCCTCCTCAGAGCACTGTGAGAAAAACTGCTAACTGTGAACTTCAGAACCACCAAAAGAAAAAAGACGATCTGTTTTAAATTGTAACTATATTGTAAAATATAATTTTATACAAAAACAAACACAATTGTGACTTACGTCTTTTAATGCATGTTTTTAAGTTACAGCTGATCGTTCTAAGTCGTCAACCGCTTGTTTTCAGGTTCAACGTTGTTATGACATTTTTGACAATTGACAAGAGGCAAGATAAAGAAAAAGTGCCAGTCTAAGGTGAGATAACTCACTAGTCTTAACTCGTTGTCATCACAACCGCTTAGTAAACAAGTGAACCTGCGGACGATCGACGTAACTAAAACTGCTATGTACCGCAGCCAGGGAGTCCTACGCACTATTACGATTTCCCAACCTGGGAGCCACACCATAATACAACATTAAAATTGCAATGTATGACCCTGCAAATGAACCATTAGGATATGTTCGAAAGAAAAACCAAGATTGGTTTGATGAAAAAGATCCAACTATCGGCTCACTGCTCAATAACATGCATCAAACCCATCAAATATGGATTACTGACAAACTTTCCAATTTCAGAATTGCACAATCTCGGCTCCGGAAAATGAAACAAAACTGGTTGGAGCAGAAAGCTGAGGCATAACGAGATGCGGCGGATAGGTATGATTTTAAATAAGTCTACCAAAACCTCAAGGGAGTGTTTGGTCCGATTATAAGGGGGCATCTCCAATATTTTCGTCGGGTGGCATTCTCCTCACTGATAAGAAATTACTAAGGTCTGGGCTGAACAATTTTCAAATGTTTTAAACAGAGAATTGACAGTGGATCGGGGAGTGATTGATGATATTCTTCAAAGGCCAACCATCGAGGCGCTTGCTGATACTCCATCCATGTCGGAGATTGAATGGGATGTAAAGCAAATTTCAAATGGTAAGTCTCCAGCTGATGACGGCATACCTGGAGAAGTAAACAAATGTGGAAGCCAACTGTTAATCAGGAAACTAAGTGGCCTGTTTTCATTAATATGGGAACTTAGTACCGTGCCACAACCATTCAAAAACACGTCTATTATTCACATGTTTACGCACACAGGAAATTAGTGTAATTGTGATGACCATAGAGGAATTTCTATTTAGTCTGTTGCTGGTAAGATTCTAGCTCGTGTAATCCTAAACAGACTCAATGGTTCAATGTGTAAAACTGTACTCCCAGAAACCCAGTGTGGCTTTAGGCCAGCAAGAGTCACTGTGCACATGATCTACAGCCTTTGGCAACTACAGGGGAAAGCGAAAGCGCAGAATAAGGAATTGTTTGTCACATTCGTTGACCTCACAAAGGCATTTTATACAGGTTCTAGGGATTCGCTGTGGACTGTTTTGAGGAGGGTTGGTATTCGGGAGAAGATGTTGAATGTGATTGTCTCCTTTTACTGGAGAATGGTGGCGACAGTACGATATGGCTATGAACAAATAAAACCATTTGAAGTCTCAAATGGAGCTAAGCAAGGATGCGGCCTTGCTCCGATCCTATTTGCTCTTTTCCTTTCGGTGATGCTTGTGACAGCTTTCAGGAACGCCTTAGGAGGCATAGGTGTTGAGTATCGATCAAGTGGAGGATTATTTAACCAGCAACGTTTCAAGGTCAAAGCCAAGTCATCTGTGCAGACTGTTCTTGACCTCCTTTATGCTGATGACTGTGCTCTTGTCAACCATAGTCTTGATGACATGCAGAACATCCTCAATAGATTTTATGGTGCATGTAAGTCCTTCAATCTTACAATTAGCATAAAAACGACTGAAATTATTCACTAGCTAAAACCAAACACTACGTCCTCTTCACAACCAGTAGTATATGTTGATTGTGAAGCTTTGAAAACAGTATCTTCTTTTACATATCTCAGCTCTGTTGTGTCGGAATATACTAAATTTGAAAAAAAACATCCAATGTAGAATAATTAAAGCTAGTGACTCTGGAACAGCAGCGATGTGTCTCTAAAAGTACAGGTGGCAGTTTACAAATCTGTTGTTCTGCCTACTCTTCTTTATGGTGGCGAAATGTGGACCTTGTACCGAAAGCATATAACTCAGCTTGACTCCTTCCGTATGAGATGCCTGCGTTTTGTTTGCAATTTTGGGTGGCAAGACTGTGTTCCGAATAGGGAATTACTGGAGAAATGTGAAATCACTGGTATTGAATCATTAGAATACAAATTCGGTGGTCGGGTCATCTTGTAAGAATGGATGACTCAAGAGTTCCTAAGCAAATTTTTTATGGGCAACTGACAAATTCTTGCCGTCTAATAGGGTGTCCGCTGCTTCGTTACAAAGATAAACTAAAAGACAAACTGAAACGTTGTGGACTTTCTCTGAGTTTCTGGGAGAGTGCAGCAGATGCTCGCAAAGAATGGGGGAAGATGTGTTTTCTTGGAAACCAAAGAATTTGAACATAACCGCCTTTGTCACAGGGATGCTCTTCGTGCAAATATGAAGGCAAAACACAATAAAAATCCATCTAAAAAGAATAGGTATGCCACTGTGGATTCAAAACACGCAATAAGCAGGGTTACCTGCTCACTCAAGAAGGTATCTTTGACCGACGAGCATATGAATGTTCACCATCTTCGGAAGAGTGTGCCAGACGTCTAAAGAATTGCAAGTATGCATATGGTGTCACAGAGCTTAGGAGCTGCTAAAGATTGCATACTGATCCCTCATTCATAGTATTCGATGAGAGAATCCACCATATATATATTGATAGAGTTCAAAAAATAATTCGTAGCCTCGTAGGAGATGTCCTTTTCTCTTCCTTGCAACCTCTATCTCAGAGAAGAGATGATGCGAGTTTGTCTCTGATGTATCGTTATTTTCATGGAAAGTGTTCGTCTGAGCTTCAATCTATGGTCCCTCCTCGCCAAACTTTCACAAGAAACACTCGTCTAGCTGTAAACACTATCAATAATTCCCCCAATCTTTATCTGTACCTAAACCTAAACGTAGATTCCATGAACAAAGCTTCTTTCTTAGAACTGCACGCCTGTGGAATTGTCTTCCGTTTTCCTGCTCTCCGGCTGACTACAATATGGTTGTCTTCAAGTCTAACGTAAATAAGTTCTTGATGAGCCGTTCCATATAAGTTATCAAATTTACCAAATTTTCATTACTAATGATTACTATATAGTCCAATTTCTACTGTACACTCTTTAACCCTTATCCTTGAGTGGCCTCTTGACCTTGATAATGTGGTGATGCCTATGTAATATATATATATATATATATATATATATATATATATATATATATATATATATATATTATAGCTTTATCTTTGCATTATCAACGCTCCGATTCCCATCTGGCATCAATTGAAAGGAATGGCTCTTGTCTTGGGGAAACCTCATGTTTTGGCGAGCTTCTAGGGTTGACGTTTATTCGTGATCTTTAATTGAACACATATTAAATCCGTTTCCAAGGCTGCTGGAAAAATGTTGGGATCAGTCTATCGATCCATTAGATATCTCACTTCTGATGCAAATCTCTATTTATATTAGAGCCAGGTAAGCTCAAGAATGGAATATTGTTGTCACATCTGGGCAGGAGCTGCTAAAAAGGACATATTCTGAATTGATTGAGTAAAGAATAGACTTCGTAGCCTTGTGGGGGATGCCCTTTTCTCTTCCATGCAACCTTTTCTCACATAAGAGAAGCTGCGAGTTTGTCTCAGCATTCGAAACATTCGCAAGAAACACCCGTCTAGCAGAAAACACTATCACTATTTTCCCCCACTATTTACCTGTGCCAAAACTTAAGCGTGCATTCCATACGCTTCTTTCTCAGAACTGCACCTCAATGGAATTGTTCCGTTCTTCGGCTTTCAAACCGGCTACAATATAGTTGTCTTCAAGTCTAACGTAAACATGTTGTTTTTATGAGCCGTTCTATATAAATTAACAAATTTACCGAATGTCCATTACAAACGTTTACTATGTTGTCCTATTTCTAGTGTACACTCTTTAACTGTTATCCTCGAGTGACCTCTTGTCATTGATAAGTGGTGATGCCTACGTAAATATAGATATATATATTATATATATATATATATTATATATATATATATATATATAAAATGCATATTATATATGTGTGTAATATATATATATTATATATATATTATATATATTATATATATATTATATATATTATATATATTATATATATTATATATATATTATATATATTATATATATATTATATATATTATATATATTATATATATTATATATATATTATATATATATTATATATATTATATATATATATATATTATATATATATATTACATATATATATTATATATATATATATTATATATATATATATTATATATATATATTATATATATTATATATATATTATATATATATTATATATATTATATATATATTATATATTATATATATATTGTATATATTATATATATTATATATATATTATATATTATATATATATATTATTTATATTATATATATATATGGTATATATATTATATACTAGCATGGGTGCCCGGCGTTGCCCGGGTGTTTGGAGGTGTATGCTGAGCAAAAAAAAGGTGTAATTTTTTAAACTTTGACCCCTATTATGACCCCTGAAAATTTATTTTTTTGGCCTCAAATCAAGTTATTAAGTTAGATCCATGTCCACGGAACCTATATCTAAAATTTCAAGGGTGTAGACCCAAAATTGTCGGAGAAGTTTGCTAGAGTTCTCAAAGCTCAAATCGTTGAACTTTGACCCCTTAATCGCCAAATTTCTGGCTAAAAACCGATCACATAGATTTTTCCAAATCTCAGTACCCTGTATAATTTCGAGTCTGTAGACTAAAAATTGACAGAGTTATTTCGTATGGAAATGTACACAGACACACACACACACACACACTTTCACTTTTATAGATATGTAGATTTAAAATTTGAGTCTGACAGAATGACAAAGATATATTGCAAACCGATATATTAAACAAACGAACTTCAAAGAGACAAATGAACACATAAGTAAAAAAAAAAAAATGTATTAGAAAACATTTCTTGATTATTCCACGTTTTTTTACAGACCTGACGACTGAGGTTCGCTCTTAATAAAAATTGTTTTTTATAGTCTTAATTTTGACTTCCTTTTTCATAAAAAACTAAAAGAAATCAAGAAGGAAAAGAAATTTAATTTTATTCTTTTTTCATTAATTTCTTTCTGTGCAAAGCAATTCTTTCAAACTTAATCTGTTTCCAAAATGTTTTTATTTCATTCCCCTCCCCCTTCATTCATTTTCCTCCGCATCCTGGCAAGTATTAAAATAAACCATTTATAATATTTATTTATGGATTTATTTACTTATCATTTCTTTTGTATCGGTAAATGAATTCTATGCACCCACCATGTTTAAGTTTGGGAGTAAAAAATGTACGATGAACAGAAGGATAGGGAAAATAATGTATATAAATACGCAATCATAGGTCATTATAAACATCATATACATTTACAAAACTTCCAAATTGGATTGAAATAAAGAACACGATGATTTATACTGAAACTCATCTAATATTAATAATAAAAAAATAATAAAAAAAACACAAGTTGTTTGTTTAAGTATTATAAGCAATTAAATATTTCGTTGTATTAGAATGCGTTCTTTAATTACTTATAAATTACATTTTAAAAATGAAGGAACACGATTTGATTTGTAGTAAAATTGAAGTTTAATAAAATTAAATGAAAATTATGCATGTAAGAATATGAATATTTGAAGCAGAACACAAGCAAAACATTTGATATGAGTTAAGACAATAAACAAATATTAAAATTAAACAATTTTTTTAATCAAAATGATTTTTTTTAATCAAAATGAACCACAATATTTTTAAATACAAATGAACCACAATATTTTTTCAAAATCAAAAACAATATTTTAATGGGTTTGTATTACTGTACACATAGATTCGAAAAAGTTGCCAAAAACAAATATATAACAAATAAATGTTATCAAAGGCAAGATAAGTTACTTTTCTACCAAACTGGATATATTTTTCGTATTTTTATTCAATGTAACATGTTTATTCAGCTCGAAAACCATACAGTGTTTACCGATGTATTGGAAAATTCAAGATGGCGTCTTAGTCCCTCTTGAACACGGTAAGTTTGGGAAAAGGTGTTATAAATAAAAAACTGAATAAAATACTGTTAAAAACTCGCTCAATATGTTACCGTGACATAGGTTGACATATATTCGGCGGGTTTTTTATTTGCCCAGGTGTTTTGAGGTTAATGCTGAGAAAAAAAAACGGTCAATTTTTTAAACTTTGACCCCTATTATGACTTCTTAACATTTATTGTTTAGGGATCAAGTAAAGGTAATAAGTTAGATCCATGTCCAAGGAATCTATATCTAAAATATCACGTGTTTAGATCCAAAATTGTAGGAGGAGTTTGGTAGAGTTCTCAAAGGTCAAATCGTTTGATAGCGAGGCCAAATTTCGCGAATTTGGCCTTTTTTTAAAGCAGTTTGGCCTTCAAAATTTATGTTTGGCCTTTTTCTTCACCGATGAAATCTGGGGACGCAACGGGAATTTTCGGCTAAAAAATGTTGTTACTATGCACATGCACATCTATGTATTGAAATACAATCTGTGGCAAAATTTCAGGAAAAACTAATGGATGGTTCTCTCGCAATAGTCCGGACAATTCGCTAAATTATCTCGTCAAAACCTTAAATCTCGAATTTTTGTGCATTTTTTTTCGGGGGGGGGGCTAATTTGGCATAATAGTGTCCATTTAATAGTATTATCTTGAAAAAAAAAATAAATAAGGAAAATTACCAAAAAAAACAAACAAGAACAACAAAAGTGTGCCGTATTTTTAAAAGTTTTATTGCGTTGTTTTTATTTGCTTTTTTTTATTTCATCGGTGAAGAAAAAGGCCAAACAGAAATTTGAAGGCCAAACTGCTTTAAAAAAAAGGCCAAATTCGCGAAATTTGGCCTCGCTATATAAAAAAAAAATGGGGAAATAAAAACACGAAAAATATATCCAGTTTGGTGGAAAAGTAACTTATCTTGCCTTTGATAACATTTATTTGGGTAATCTCCAAAAATACCGTTAGGGCTTACAACATGGCCGCCAGAAGAGTCAACAAAAAACTGCGAATAAAATATATAAAACTCGTAATTTCTGTTTTTAAAGTGGGTTGTCAATTTTCTTTATGAAATATACTTCCAAAATAAACTATTACAGTCGTTTAAAACATAATAGAAGTATTATTTTTTATTTTTTAAAAACAATGTTTACAAAATGTCTACGAACGTGCGTAGACATTTTGTAAACATTGTTTGGTTGCCATAACAACGTGACGGTAGTGAACGTGTGTGTGTGCGTGTGTGCGCGTGTGCTTGCTAGTACTACTATTAAGTTTGTCGGAGCGTTTGATTT
>NC_136492.1:128177018-128209518 GCF_053919585.1 Euprymna scolopes
TGATTATTCCACGTTTTTTTTACAGACCTGACGACTGAGGTTCGCTCTTAATAAAAATTGTTTTTTATAGTCTTAATTTTGACTTCCTTTTTCATAAAAAACTAAAAGAAATCAAGAAGGAAAAGAAATTTAATTTTATTCTTTTTTCATTAATTTCTTTCTGTGCAAAGCAATTCTTTCAAACTTAATCTGTTTCCAAAATGTTTTTATTTCATTCCCCTCCCCCTTCATTCATTTTCCTCCGCATCCTGGCAAGTATTAAAATAAACCATTTATAATATTTATTTATGGATTTATTTACTTATCATTTCTTTTGTATCGGTAAATGAATTCTATGCACCCACCATGTTTAAGTTTGGGAGTAAAGAATGTACGATGAACAGAAGGATAGGGAAAATAATGTATATAAATACGCAATCATAGGTCATTATAAACATCATATACATTTACAAAACTTCCAAATTGGATTGAAATAAAGAACACGATGATTTATACTGAAACTCATCTAATATTAATAATAAAAAAATAATAAAAAAACACAAGTTGTTTGTTTAAGTATTATAAGCAATTAAATATTTCGTTGTATTAGAATGCGTTCTTTAATTACTTATAAATTACATTTTAAAAAGTGAAGGAACACGATTTGATTTGTAGTAAAATTGAAGTTTATTTAATAAAATTAAATGAAAATTATGCATGTAAGAATATGAATATTTGAAGCAGAACACAAGCAAAACGTTTGATATGAGTTAAGACAATAAACAAATATTAAAATTAAACAATTTTTTTAATCAAAATGATTTTTTTTAATCAAAATGAACCACAATATTTTTAAATACAAATGAACCACAATATTTTTTCAAAATCAAAAACAATATTTTAATGGGTTTGTATTACTGTACACATAGATTCGAAAAAGTTGCCAAAAACAAATATATAACAAATAAATGTTATCAAAGGCAAGATAAGTTACTTTTCTACCAAACTGGATATATTTTTCGTATTTTTATTCAATGTAACATGTTTATTCAGCTCGAAAACCATACAGTGTTTACCGATGTATTGGAAAATTCAAGATGGCGTCTTAGTCCCTCTTGAACACGGTAAGTTTGGGAAAAGGTGTTATAAATAAAAAACTGAATAAAATACTGTTAAAAACTCGCTCAATATGTTACCGTGACATAGGTTGACATATATTCGGCGGGTTTTTTATTTGCCCAGGTGTTTTGAGGTTAATGCTGAGAAAAAAAAACGGTCAATTTTTTAAACTTTGACCCCTATTATGACTTCTTAACATTTATTGTTTAGGGATCAAGTAAAGGTAATAAGTTAGATCCATGTCCAAGGAATCTATATCTAAAATATCACGTGTTTAGATCCAAAATTGTAGGAGGAGTTTGGTAGAGTTCTCAAAGGTCAAATCGTTTGATAGCGAGGCCAAATTTCGCGAATTTGGCCTTTTTTTAAAGCAGTTTGGCCTTCAAAATTTATGTTTGGCCTTTTTCTTCACCGATGAAATCTGGGGACGCAACGGGAATTTTCGGCTAAAAAATGTTGTTACTATGCACATGCACATCTATGTATTGAAATACAATCTGTGGCAAAATTTCAGGAAAAACTAATGGATGGTTCTCTCGCAATAGTCCGGACAATTCGCTAAATTATCTCGTCAAAACCTTAAATCTCGAATTTTTGTGCATTTTTTTTCGGGGGGGGGGCTAATTTGGCATAATAGTGTCCATTTAATAGTATTATCTTGAAAAAAAAAATAAATAAGGAAAATTACCAAAAAAAACAAACAAGAACAACAAAAGTGTGCCGTATTTTTAAAAGTTTTATTGCGTTGTTTTTATTTGCTTTTTTTTTATTTCATCGGTGAAGAAAAAGGCCAAACAGAAATTTGAAGGCCAAACTGCTTTAAAAAAAAGGCCAAATTCGCGAAATTTGGCCTCGCTATATAAAAAAAAATGGGGAAATAAAAACACGAAAAATATATCCAGTTTGGTGGAAAAGTAACTTATCTTGCCTTTGATAACATTTATTTGGGTAATCTCCAAAAATACCGTTAGGGCTTACAACATGGCCGCCAGAAGAGTCAACAAAAAACTGCGAATAAAATATATAAAACTCGTAATTTCTGTTTTTAAAGTGGGTTGTCAATTTTCTTTATGAAATATACTTCCAAAATAAACTATTACAGTCGTTTAAAACATAATAGAAGTATTATTTTTTATTTTTTAAAAACAATGTTTACAAAATGTCTACGAACGTGCGTAGACATTTTGTAAACATTGTTTGGTTGCCATAACAACGTGACGGTAGTGAACGTGTGTGTGTGCGTGTGTGCGCGTGTGCTTGCTAGTACTACTATTAAGTTTGTCGGAGCGTTTGATTTCGTGTAGTTTAGTTTCGTATTTTTTTAATTTGTGAATAACAAGTTATTTAAAAATTAAACCCTTCCAAGATGGACAATAAATAAAGCCATAATATTTTATGGTAAAGGTAAGAGCGTAGAAACCATTGTTTTTTAGGAGATGTGATTATTGGATTAACCAATCAGAAATCGTCTGTGGCACACACATCTCTGTTTTTATAGATATATAGATAGATAGATATAGATATATGATTTGAGATATGTATATGATTTGAGATATATATATGATTTGAGATATATATATGATTTGATATATATATATATATATATATGATTTGATATATATATATGATTATATATATATATGTGATTATATATATATATATGTGATTATATATATATTATTTGTATATATACATATATGATTTGATATATATATATATATATGATTTGGTATGTATATATACATATTATTTGATATATATATATATATATATATATATATATATATATGATTTGAGATATATATATGTATATATATATATGATTAGATATATATATATATCAAATCAAATATATATATATATATATATATATATATATATATCAAATCATATATATATATATATGTATCAAACCATATATATATATAATTATGCTCCAGTTTGAAGAAATATGGTATAATAAAATTATGATGTGTTTGTTCGCGCCTGACCTCCATAGAATTGCAATATGCCACATTTGTTTTTTGTTTAAATATAGATCCATGGGCATGTATGGTATAATAAGTTAGGGGGGTTATCTACTATTTTTACTTTCATAATATTTTCCTTTGCTATTGATACCCTCAAAGTCGAAGCTATCCCTTTACAACTGTTCTTTTTCATGACATATCATACTTTCATAAATGAGTCCATTTTTGTAGGCTGTTTTAAAACTGTGTAAACGATGTGTAATTTTGCTAATATTTATATACATATACTGTTATGTGTATGTGTATATACAAATATATATCGTATACATATATATAAATACATAATATGTATTGTATATATATTTAGTTATATATATTTATATATACTTATTTATATATTAATATATATAAATATATAAATATATCCATATATCCATAAATATATCATATACACACATATATGTCTTTATACATGTATATATATATTGATACATTTATATGTGTATATATATATATTTGTGTAATCTATGTATATCCATATATATCTATGTATACATTTATATACATATGCTTATATATCCATATATACTTTATATGAAGGTGGAAGGACCTGGATACTCAACGTTTCGCCCGATTTATGCGGGCTTCTTCAAGAGGGATGATCATTGACCATCCCTCTTGAAGAAGCTCGCATGAATTATTTCATATCGTCGTATTTAATCCAGCTCAACAATCATACTTTATATATATATGATTATATGTATATTTATATACATTTATATATATACATATATATATATATATATATACATAGGTATACATATATATGAATGTACTTACATATATACATGTATATAGATAAATATGTGTATATATACATATACATATAGTTGTATATGCACGTTTTTATATATATATATATATATATATATATATATATTTATACAGATATATATTCATATATACACACACACGTATATATGGAAATTACAAGAAATATTTAGTGTTTGCAGATTTCATTATTTATTTTTTTATTTATTTATTTTTTTTTATTACATTTTCACCCCAAACAAGGCACATTGCCACTTTTGTGTAGGGGGCTACTATCAGGGGAAACATCTACTGGGGCACTATGTAGGGATTAGGGCAGCGAGATGTTTGTTCACGTGGCACTTGAACTTATGCATGTCAGTACAGTTGGGGAAGCAGTGACCTGGAATGGAATTCCAAAGTCTAGCAGTTCTGGGGAAGAAACTACTGGAGTAGAAAGATCTTTTAAATCTAGGGATCTCTACAGTGTGGGGGTGGGATTTTGCAGCTGGTCGGCTCTGTCGAGGGTGTTCACGTCGTGGGGGCACAAGTGATTGCAGTTCTTCAGAGCATTCACCATTATAATACTTGTAGAACAGGCAGAGGGATGCAACGTTTTTACGATGGGACAGAGGCTGAAGTTTTGATGCCAGTTTAGGGCCTACCAGATTTGCGACGCTCTTTTGAACCCTGTCAAGGAGAGAGAGACTAGTAGCCGATGCACCGGCCCAAATATGACAGCAATACTCCATACATGGGCGAATAGTGGCCTTATAGAGGTACAGGATACTTTCGGGTGTTAGAAGTTTTCTAGCACGGTAGAGAGAGCCCACCTTACTTGCAGCGGCCCTGGCAATGCCCTCGATGTAATTGTTCCAGCTCATGTTTCCTGTGAACGTTAGGCCAAGGAGCTTGAAAGACGTACTCTCAGCTAAAGAGTTGTTGGCCATTGCTATAGGTGGTAGAGAAGGTTTCCTGTAATTATTGAATGAAACCAGTTTTGTCTTGGTGGCATTGAACGTTACCATCCTTTTTTGTCCCCATTCCACTACTGATTGGAGGTAATCCTCTAGTGTTTCTGCCATTACTTTAGATATATGTTCATTTGTTTTCCTGTCGTGCCTGCTATAGAGTGTGGTGTCATCAGCATATATACCCATCTCAGAGGCAATTTTATCGGGGAGGTCATTTATGAATATCATGAACAGCAGAGGACCAAGGATAGACCCCTGGGGCACTCCGGCATTTATATTATATTGTTAAGACGTACGACCATCGAGGACAACCTGGATTGTTCTCTTATCTAAGAAGGATTTAATTATGTTAAGTATTCTACCAGTGATACCGTAAGATCTAATCTTCCTGAGGAGACCCTCATGCCAGACCCTGTCAAAAGCCTTAGATATATCTAGAGCTACCGCTCTGCCCTCTCCCGCTTTGTCCAGTGAATGGTATATGCGTTCAGAGATTACAGTGAGGATGTCTGCCGTGGAACGGGCTTGTCTAAATCCATATTGATGGTCGGTCAGAAGTTTAGCATCTGTAAGGTGCTGGACTAGAGCATGGTTATTAAGGTCTCAAATATTTGGGCAAAATGTGGGAGGAGGCTAATAGGGCAATAATTCAATTACGGCCTAATACAGACAAATCAACATGATTAAAAAGAATTAACAATGAAAATAAATGTTAGCTTACCAGGTTTAATGCCTCAATCAACATAGCTTCATCGAGGAAACAAAAAAAATCATGATATGGCGGGGGAGGAAATAGTACAAAGAACTAAATAAGGGTCTAACAAATTAAAAAACAACTATAACACCTAATAAAAGTAGTTTCTATAATGTTTACATAAATGGGCGAGTGCGACTTACTCAAGATTGTAAAGCTGTCAGCACCTTAGTTCGTGGCACACGCAGCCTATTTATAAGGTGCTTACAAATCGCAGCACCATACGTATTATTCAAAACATCGGAACGTGAATAATTTACATAACGAATATTTTATTTTACATATTATTTCACAAGGAGATCCAATCTGTGCGCTCTTCACCCAACATATTGGGCACTTAAACTATATTTTAATAAATAATGCAAAGATTTGTTTTGGTGGGGGTATATATATATATATATATATATATATATATATATATATATATATATATATATAGGTAAATATACGTGTGTATACATATAATAATATATACGCATGCATGTGGGTGTTTATATATATATATACATATGTAATATATATATATATATATATATATATATATTTCCATTTAAAACTATATGAACAACAATATTTAATTATTTTGTATTCTTTATACTAAAGTCTTTACTAATCTATCAATACATCACAATTCTCTCTCTGTCTCTAGTTCATTATTGTTTAAATAATTATGTAAGGGATGAGCAGTTGGTAAACATGAAACACTATATATATATATATATATATATATATATATATATATATATATATATATATATATATTTAAATAAGGAAGTAGTCACCAACAATGTGTATTTTTTAACATTATTTATTATTCCATGTCTTGGTTTTTCATTGAGAATTATGTTTGGATCATTGTAATAATGTTTTTTTAAAATCATGTAAATCGTTGTTACGCGCGTTTCAGACGGTCAGTGATGCGTCCTCGTCAGAAATTATTTTCAAATGTGTTGGAGATGGAACAATGGCGATTTTCGTAGTTAATTTTAAGTTTTTTTTCCAAGGGGTGGAGAAGTGTAATTGGTTATTATTCATTGATATGTTGAATTTTTATTGCTCTTTTATTGGGCTTGTCCAGGGAGACGTTGACCTGGCTGCAGTCGCTATCTCTTTCTGCCAATGTCTCCTTTTCCTTTAGGGTAGGGTAGGGTTTGTGTGTGTTTATGTGTGCGTGGGTGTGTGTTTCTTTTATTGGTTTGGGAATGTTTATATTGTTTTATAGTATTTTGGGGTTATTTGCTTCCTTAGGAAGGCAACTCTGGTCACAGGTCGTTACTATGAGTGAGGAGGGGGGACTGGCTCTTCTGAAATAAGGGTAGGGGGGCTTTCATTCTATTTTGATATTTATTTTTTGGATTCTTGGATTGTAGTAGTGTGATTTTTCGTTTTAGTCTTTTCGGGTATTTCTTATATTATGTTTGTTTAGAAAGAGGGGTGTATTTAAAATTGGGGAGTTTTAATGTTTCTAATTATTTGTCTCCCCATGTGGGTATGGCCAAACCCAGGATCGGTTCCTAGTGTGGGGAAGATTTTGTTCCCCAGAGGGGGGCATTGGAGGGGGTATGGGAGGAGGATGATAGAAGGGATGATAGTCGTTTCAGTCATGAGGGGGTTCTCCTCCACTGACTGAGGAGGGAGCGAGGTGTTGAAA
Source organism: Euprymna scolopes (assembly GCF_053919585.1). NCBI lineage: Eukaryota > Metazoa > Mollusca > Cephalopoda > Sepiida > Sepiolidae > Euprymna > Euprymna scolopes. Next base: position 128,184,276 of record NC_136492.1, read on the forward strand.
CAGATATTATACTATGGTTCTAGGTGTCTCCTAGTGTTGTTGGTTTCGAGGTTAAGTAGGGTTAGTATTGTTCAGTGTGTTGTATTAGAGATAGGGGTGTTATGTCTGTGTGTGGTTGTATGCGCGCACGTGTGTGTGTTTTAATGTGTCGGTTCTGATTTATGTGTGGGGTGTGTATGTGTATGGGTGTGCATGCGAGTGTACCTTGCATTTCATGTTTTTGTGTGATGGTACTAGGTTCTGCTTAGTTAAGGAGTGAATCTGGTGATGAATTTTTTTTTCCTGTGTATGTAAATTAAAATAATTGTCTGTTTGGAAGATTGGCATTATTTTGAACCTGTTTCCACTGCATGTGTGTACGTGTTTTGAAACATAGAGGTGTCTGTTATCGGCAATTTTGATGTGGCTCTTATGTAAGGCCACTCTATTTCTGAAATTTTTGGTGGCACCTATGTAGGATTTGTTGCATGTTGTGCATCTTAGTGCATATACTACATTTCTGGAGGTGCAATTTAGATCCTTTTTTATTTTGAATGTGTGTGCTGGGGTTTTGAATGTGTATGTGTTACCTTCTATTATTATGTCACACACTCCACATTGCTGTTTTTGCATTTTGTAACTCCTTTTGTAGTATGTGGGACGAGTTTTAAGGAAGTTAGGATGTGTTTTAAGTTTTTGGGTTGGCGTTTGCTTTGTATTGTTTTTGTTGTTTTAAGTATGTTGTTTAGTTTGTCGTTCTGATTGAGGAGGATACGTTTTTTATCTGTGTGAATAGTTCTGGGTTGTTTGTGTTGTGTGTAGAGATGTATGCTAGAATTTGTTTTTTGTTGTGTTTTTGGGGGTTTTTCGTTGGTCCATTGGTATTTTTTCAGCCAGTTCAATACCTTTCTGTATTAGTGGTAGTGGGTATCCTCTTTTCCGCAGTGTTATTTGTAGTTCATTCAGTCCCGTTGAACGGAGGTGTCTATCTGTTACTATTGTACAGACTTTACGTGCTAGGGAGTAGGTATTGATTTTAAACAGTTTTTAGGATGGTGGCTTTTGAAGTGGAGGTATTGTTGAGTGTCTGTGGGTTTGTGGTAGATGTCTGTTATTATGTTGTTGTTTTTTATTGTTACTAGGTTGTCTAGGAAAGGTAGTTCTCTGGGGCTTTGTTATAGTGTGAAGTTTATTTTTGGGTGTAGATTTTATAGCAAAGTCTGGCGTTCTTTGATATTCCCCCATGAGGTTCGCTAGAGAATAAGGCAGCCCTCTAGGTATATTTTCCAAAATTTAATGACGAGTGTGTTTATATTGTGCCCGTACTTTTGCTCTATCCTTTCATAAAGTGTATCTTCTAGGAAGGCGAGTGTAAGCGTGGCATATGTCGGTTCCATTTTGGTACCCATTGCTGTGCCTAGTATTTGGATGTAGTTGTCTTTATTGAATTGGAAGGAGGTGTTATTGAGGATTATGTCGATGCTATGAATCACGATTTTTTTTATTGTATCTGGGATGTAAAGTCTGTGTATGTTTGTCAATCCAATATGCGATAGCTTCTTTTCCTTGATTGTGTTGGATATTGCTATATAGGCTGCTAACATCGAATGCGGTTAGTATAGTTCCATCGTCTACTGTTTGTGGTAGGGAGCTAAGGAAGTGTGTTATCTCTTACAATACTTCTTACTAGATTGGTGAAGGGATGTAATAGTATATCTATTAGGTTGTTAAGTCTGCTTGTTGGGCATGATGGTCCTGCTACTATGGGTATGAATGTGAGGTGGTCGGGGGTTGGGGTGCTTATGTAATCCAACTTTTGTATGTTGATGGCATGTCTTACCTGGTTAGATTTGTGTATTTTGGGTAGCCCATAGAATATGTTTGTTTTTGTTGTGAAGTTTGTAAGGGATTCTTTTTCTGTTTTAGTTAATGTACTATTGTATGTTTTTCAGAGTTTTGTAATTTTAGATATGGTTGTGTCGGCTATGTTAGAGCTAATTGGATTGTAATAATTTTCGTTCCCTAGTGAGGCTGAAATCTTTGTTTTATAGAAGTTCTTATTCATTATAACTACTGCACTACCTTTGTATGCTTCCTTTATAACTAAGTTGTTATTGTGTTGGATTTTTTTAAAGTGCTTGATTTTGTTTTCGTGTTAGATTACTGGTGGGGATTTCTTTTTGTTTGGGGTTGAGGTTCCAGAGTGTTTCAAAGATAGTATTAAGTTCTTTTGTGCTGTTATGTTTGTTGGGGAAGTATGTTGATTTTTTTCTTCACTAGATAGTCGTCTGTTGTGTTATCTCTGTCGTTAAGTATATCTATGAGTCTAAATATGCGTTCAAATTCTTTGAGGTATTTATTTAACTCTATGTAACTCCTGGGAGGTGGGCAGAATTTGAGGCCTAGTTTTAGTACTTCAATTTCGTCATTTGTAAGCATCTTTGTAGATAGGTTGATGACTTTGAGTTTTTTGTTGTCTAGTCTGGTGTTGTCAGTTTGTGAGGGATTCCTAAAAAATGATTGTGAGGGTTGTTAGTTTCGTTGATTACGTTTGGAGGTTGGTTGTGTCGTTTGGTGCGCATGTATGGGATATGATGGTACCTGGGGGTATTCGGATTGGTTGGTTTTGTGTGGGGGTATTTTTGGGGTTGGTTTTGTACTGTGGGGTACTGGGGGTAGGTGTTGTAAATATTGTTTTGTGTTGGGTGATATCTATAGGAGTGGTTTAGTTCCATTGGGTTGTTACGGTGGGGGTTGTTAAGTAGGGGGATATTTTGGTGGTTTGTGTGGGTGGGTGAGGTAAGAGATACTGGGGTCTTGGCTGAGTTGGGTGACGTGGTTGGTATTGTTGTAGGAGGTTGCATCTTTTAGTGTTGTCATGTGGTAGTGGGTTGTCGGTTGTTGATATGTTGTTTTTTGGAGAATTTTGGTTATAGTATTTGTGTTTGTATGGTGTATGTATGCTTGTGTTGATGTGTGGTGTTCTATATGTGAGTTTTGGTTGAGTTTGTTGGTGGAGGCGGGTGTATGGTATGAATATGTTCCGGTCGTTTCGTTGTGTGTGTTTGGGTCTGTTATGTGGGTATGTTTGAGAGTGATGCCTGTATCGTTTCTTACCATTGTTTTGGAATCTCACCAGCTGTTGAAATCGGGTATGTTTCGGTTTTTGGTAGGTTTGGCAGGTCATGTTCGGTACTTGTTCGTTTTTTTTTCTTTTATCTTCCTTTCGATAATTATTTTTTTTATTTTTCCTCCTCCTCTCTGCATTCAGACTCCCAAAGTCCAATAAGGAATTAGTGGGTCTACGTTGGGCATAGTTTTCTGATGTCGGTGGGTATTTTATCGTCGATTTTGGTGTATTCCTCTGTGAGGTGTATTTTTCTGTCCTCCTGTATTTCGATTTCATCTTGTAGTCTTGATATGTTTAGGGTTTTTTAAAAAAAAAATTCTGCTCCTCTATGTCTTGTAGTGTGACTTTTTCTCGGAATTTGTTTGGGATAAACTGCTCCTCCTTGGTTAAAAATGTCATGTAGGTTAGGTCGGTGTTGCTGCATTTGACTGCATGGTAGTAGGTCATTTTTCTCTGTTTAATAAGAGTTTTCCATGTTTGGAGGTTTTTTTCTTTTGTTTTCAGCGCTTTATTCCGGATATGACGTATCGGGTCATTTGCTGGATTCGGTAATCGTAACACATGAAACTTAGCTGATAAAACGGTAAATTATATATATATATATATATATATATATATATATATATATATATATATATGTGTGTGTGTGTGTGTATAATGTAGTGGATAGCGAGAAATAGAGAGAGATGCAGACAGACAGACATGCATATTAAGATATAACATTTTGCTGACTTGTATAATTTATTTCATGAAAAGTTTTATAATATATCTTAATAAAATAATACCACATCATAATCGGTGAAGTTTTACTCAGGCGGTGTTGTTATTTTTACCCTAATTTTATATTTTTTGTTGCTTGTGGCTATTGTGATAAAGAATCGTGCTTCATTGTTGAATTTAAAATGCAGAATCCCTAATTAGAGTATCATTTAAAATACTGTAGCCTTTGGCAATGTCTAGTCTTATATAAGCTGGCGTAAAACAGAAATTGTATGTATATATATATTCTTATCTTTAATTTATATTTTTAATAGTAAAGAAAGTAGCACTTTATATAACTAATCTTAATTTGAATGTCTACGGCAATTAATAAAATACATAGAAAAAAATATAAACACCTGGTTTTCTGGCATTTCAAAGTTTATAACAAAAATAGGTTTTACGCCCCATGACTATTACTGTTTGAAATGTAAATGTACCAGCAATGATATCTCTAATTCATTCGTGGCAAACCATATGAAACTCATGCAAAACAATAGGTTTTAATAGAAACAAAGCAGACTGTACACACTTGATTACTGATCAACGTTAATGTTTTTATTAATTGTCAGTAATGATATTCCTTATATAAACGTAAATGTTTTACAAAACGCAAAGCTAATTATCATTTAAACCTTAGTGAAAATACATGTATACCTGAAGAAAACGCCGAAACAATATATAACAATAGTCGTATTAAATTACCTGCCTTAGCTATATAAATGTTATGCCAAATTTGAAGTTCAAACACGAATAATACTGATCTTTTTATTACCTGTTTCTTTCAGGCTTTTGTTCATATCTTGAGTGTTATTTTTCCTAGGTTTTGGTCGTTTTAGCCTCCAACCTTGTTTGTCGTCATATTTGAAAAGAATGGAAGTACGTTATTGTCCCTGTAGCTGGTTCCGAGTCTAGCACCTTACCTAAAGTGGCATAATAAATACTTTTTGTAGATTGATATCAAAACTTATCAAGGTCCAGAGACCACTCGAGGAAAGGGGTAATCTGTACAATAGTCAATTGGACAAAACAAGTATTTATAGTAATGCAAATTCGGTAAATCTGTGAACTTAGGCGGAACAGCTCATCAAGAACTTGTTTACGTTTTTCCTGAAGACAATCAGATTATAGTCAGCTGGAAAGACTGAAAACGGAAGAGAGTTCCACAGGCGTGCACATCTAAAAAGGGAAACTTTTGTCAGGGAACGTATGCTTAGGTACATATAAAGAGTGGTGGAATTATTGATAGTAGTCTCTACTAGGCGACTGTTTCCTGTGCATGTTCGGTAACAAGGTACCATAGATTGAAGCTCAGTCGATCACTTTCAATGATACTAACGATAACTCAGAGACAAACTCCCTGTGAGATAGGTTTCAGTGAAGAGAATAGGACATCTACGGGGCTACGAAGTCTATTTAGAACTTTACCATGGCAGGACAAGTTCTTTTCTACCACCTGTCAAGATGTGGCAACAGTACTCAATCATTGGGCGTACCTAGGTCAGATATAGATAGCGAAATGCATCAGCAGTCAGGTATCTACCGGAGCGATTATAGGATCCCATCATTTTCTCGCGGCCTTTGCAACAGAGTTGATGTACGTGTTCTTCTTCGGATCAGGAGTAAATGTCAAACCCAGAAGCTTGTCAATACATGAAGCTTTCCCAGGACGAGAGCCATTAATTTCAATTGATGACTTATGGGGGTCGAAATGTTGCTGATGTAAAGATAAAAGCTTAATAATGCTGGGTAATATGTAATCTCATGTAAATGATGAAAACTCGATAAGGTATGAGCGGTCACTCCGTAAAGATACGCCTATAATAATACTGCAAAACCATGGCATAGAGGAAGGACAAACATGTATAAGCTGGATTATTACATGAAAATAACAAGTAAAAAAATATATTTTTGTAACGAAGCCAGGATTATTGGCAAAAATGCAAGGCTGTAAGTCAGACTATGTAAAAGCAGCACACATGTTTAAAAAAAAAATAAAATACTGATTAACCATAGATAACTACAGGGTATTGGGCTCTTTAATTATGAAAGAAACACTTTATTTTTCAAGCCCTGCTAAGAATTTAAAACGTTAAAAGGGAAATAATCCAGTAATCTTTATAAAAATTGCACCCCGCTTCAATTAGTTTGTCGCTGTAAGGAACCACAGCGAATAAAAATAAACAACTCCTAAAATAGAAAACAACCAGAGCTAGTTACTTTCTCATTTTCCGAAGATAGCGACCAACACACTTGACGAATATGTAATGCTAAACCAACGCACACGTTGCATAAATAATAATCATGTAAAAAATCATACGCAGATCAAAAAAAGACATACATAATATCAGCCATGATCTAAAAATACAGAACTTCGTAGTAGTATTTATATAATCAATACACGAGACGGGTATTTGAACATATTTAGGACGTACGGACAAAGCCTAATACACGCTGCAACGTCGTTTCTCAAATTTATTTTGCTTCATCTTTTTTATGTTAAAAAAAGCAAAGAGAAAAGTTCTTAAAATCGTGCTAAAATACTAAGAAGAAAGCATTGATGTTGTACACTCGTGCCAACTTTGGAGTCTTTCATAAAGAACTTTGTTTATTTTCTGAAGTGTTTGGCGTTATTTTCTCAAGGCAATTTCTTTTATGCTAAAGATATACAAATATTAGAAAGAAAGAATTATATGTAAGTGGTTTATTTAATTTAGTTGCACTTCACGTGCAAATGTTACTTTGACTGCGGGTCTTCTGTTATCATGTAAATACATCTACTATTCGTCTATCGTTCTCGCATGTTGCATCAGGTAATATGCATATCATAGGTTAGCAGAATCTAAAGTAGAGAAAACAAACTTACGAAAGTGTCTCAAGCATTTATATATTGCACGAAAACATTATTTGTTTAGATGATTCCGTAAATATTTTTTTTTTAAATGCAAATGTGATAGACACATTTAAATTCAAGAATCAAAATTAAATATTTGGGAAATTATTTTTCTAATGAACCAAAATCTTGCCCATTATTGAAAAAAATAAATATTTACTATCACACGTGTTCTATGAAACAAGCATCTTAAACCAACATCCCAGTAAAGTACATACATATACACATGTATGTATATATATATATATATATATATATATATATATATATATACATATATGATGATTGCAACGTATTATAAGACGAGTGCAACTCCCTCAGCCTTTACAATGAATGAGCCAAAATGCCTGAGCGAGTATCTATGTTACAGAGTCTTAGCTTTGTACGACAGCTAAGTCTCTCTCTATGTTAAAATGTTGGGATCCAGCAACAAGCAAGAGCAAAAAAGCCAGCAACAAATTAAACTGCAGACCAGCTTAATGCGGGTAATGGTCTTCCGCTTTATGGTTTTTAAATCAGAGATTTGCTTCTCCTAGAAAGGTTGCCTCCATCACGGCTTACGGGAGCCCTCTCAACCCCAATACAGATATATACACATACACAAATATACACGATGCTAGTTGGCCGTTGACCCAGACAGAGAGTTCATTCACACTTTGGAAGTTCTTGTTTTAATCCTTCAGGGAGACAAGCCGCCCTCCTCACACAACAAGTCTGGTGGGGAAACAAATTTAGTCACCGGTGACCCGACCATGAGGAAGGTAGTACTGGGTTACATGGTACCAGTAGCACAAGAAATGACCTGACGCATACACACATATGTATATATATAATATATATATACATACATATACATCAATACATATAAATATACATATATACATATATACACATATATACACATATATACACTTTATATATAAAAAATATACATATATATATATAATACATATATATATGCATATATACATATGTACATTAATGTCTATGTATATATGTACGTATATGTATATATATATGTATATATATGTATACATGTGTATATGCATACCTATATGCATATATATACATATGTGTATGTAAATATATGTATATATGTGTATATATATGCAAATGTATACATATACATAAATATGTTTGTATATATGTATATATGTATATATGGGTATATACGTATATGTATATATATGCATGTATATACGTATATATATATATGTGTGTATGTATAAATGTATATGTAGGTATGTATGTATATATGTATATGCACGTATGTATGTCGCATATATATATATGTGTATATATACGTATATGTATATACATATGCATATATGTATATATTGATATATGTATATATATGCATATATGTATATATATATATTGATATATATATGCATATATGTGTATATATTGATATATGTGTATATGTATATGTATATATCTGCATATGTGAATATATATGCATATATGTGTATATATATGCATATATGTGTATATATATCAATATATGTGTGTATATATGCCGATATATGCATATATGTGTATATATATGCATATATGTGTATATTACTTAATATATATCAGTATATATATATGCATATATGTGTATATATATGCATATATGTATATATATGCATATATGTATATCTATGAATATGTGTATATATAATGCATATATGTGTATATATGCATATATGTATACATATGCATATATGTGTACCTATCAATATATTTATGTACATATGCATATGTATGTGTATGTACGCATATATATCATTATATATTTATATGTATATATGTATATATACATGTATTTATATGTATAAGTATGCATATATATATGTGTTTATATGTATATATCATCATATATATATATATATGTATATATGTATATATGCATATATATGTATATATGTGCACATATGTTTGTATACATGTATATATGTGCATACATAGGTGTATATATATGTATATATATATATACATGTATATATGGGTATATGCATATATATGTATATATGCATATATATGTATGTATGTATATATTTATATATGGGTATATGCATATATATGTATATATGCATATATATGTGTATATGTATATATTTATATATGTATACATGCATATATATGTATATATGCATATATATATGCATATACATGTATATATGCATATATATATGTATATTTGTATATATATATATATATGTATATATGCATATATATATATGCATATATATGTATATATGCATATATATATATATATGTATATTTGTATATATATGTATATATGCATATATATAGGTATATATGCATATATATGTATATATGCATATATGCATATATATGTAAAAATACATATATACGGGTATATGCATATACATATATATGCATGTATATATGTATATATGCATGTATATATGTACATATGCATATATATGCATGTATATATGTATATATGCATATATATGCATATACGTGTATATATGTATATAGTCATATACATATATATATGCAAGTATATATGCATATATATGTATATCTGCACATATATATATATACATGTATATATGTGTATATATGCATATATGTATACATATGCATATATGTATATATATGCCTATATTTATGTACATATGCATATATATCTGTATGTACGCATGCATATCAATATATATATGTTTATGTATATTAGCATATATATATATATATATATATATATATATGTATTTATATGTATGTATATATATGCATATATCTATGTGTGTGTGTTTATATGTGTATATCTTCATATATATATGTATATATGTATATATGTGCACATATGTTTATATAGTGTACATATGTAATTGTGCATATATACAGGTATATATATATGTATATATATACATATATGCATGTGCATATGCATACATATGTATATATGCATGTATATGTATATGTGCATATATGTGTATATAGGCATATATATGTATATACATATATATGTATATATGCATATATATGTATATATGCAGATATATATATATGTATATATGTATATATATGTATATATGTGTATATATGCATACATATGTAAAGCTATATATATAAATATCTATATATATATATATGTGTATATACATATATATGCATGTATATATGTATATATGCATATATATGCATGTATATATGTATATATGCATACATATGCAGGTATATATGTATATATTCATATATATGCATATACATGTATATATGTAAATATTCATATGCATATATATATGCATATATATATGACTATATATATGTATATCTGCATAGATATACATATACATGTGTATATGCATATATATGTATATATGCATGGATATACATATACATGTATATATGTATATATGCATATACATGTATATATGCATGTATATATGCATATACATGTATATATGTATATATGCATATACATATATATATATATATGTATATATGTGTATATATATATGTATATATGTGTATATATATATGTATATATGTATATATGAATATGTATATATATGTATATATGTATATATATGTATATATGAATATGTATATATGTATATATGCATATATGTATGTATATATATATGCATATAGGCATATAAATGTATATATGCATGTATATATGTATATATGTGTATACGTATATATGCATATATATGTATATATGTGTATATATACATACATATGTGTATATGTGCATATATATGTATGTATGCATATATATGTATGTATATGTGCATATAAATACATATATGTGTATATACATGTATTTACATATATATGTATATATATATATATATTTATTTATACATATATATGTATATATTTATATATATATATATACATATATATGTGTGTATATATGCATATATATGTGTGTATATATGTATATATATATATGTGTGTATATATGCATATATATGTGTGTATATATGTATATATATATGTGTGTATATATGTATATATATGTGTGTATATGTATATATATGTGTATATATACATATATATGTATATATGCATATGTATGTGTGTATATATGTATATTTATGTTTATATATATGTATATATGCATATATATGTGCGTATATATGCATATATATGTGTATATATATACATATATATGTATATATGCATATATATGTGTATATATATACATATATATGTATATATGCATATATATGTGTATATATACATATATATGTATATACGCATATATATGTGTATATATACATATATATGTATATATGCATATATATGTGTATACATACATATATATGTATATATGCATATATGTGTATATATACATATATATGTATATATGCATATATATGTGTATATATACATATATATGTATATATGCATATATATGTATTTATGCATATATATGTATATATATACATATATATATGCATATATCTGTATATATATATATGAATATGCATGTATATATATGCATATATATGTATGAATATGCATTTGTATGTGTGTATATATGCATGTACATATGTATATAGGCATATATATATATCCATATATGACCATATATATATATATATATGTATTACCTCCGGCCATGTTGTGAAACTATCCACTACAAGTTAATAATAGTTTAAACCTACTGGACGAGCGAAGTCCAGTTGGATTCTCGGCCCTGGTTGGTCGGTTTTCGGCCAAGGTTTGTGTACTATAGGTAGAGATTTTGCCGCTAACTAGCATCCTTTACATTTATCAATTGTTGTCGCTATGTCAGTGTCCATGTTACGCCAGTACACGTAGCTTCTCATTAACGACTTCATTCGATTTATCCCCGGATGTCCTGTGTGGAAATCTCTTAACATCCTATCCTGCAATGTTTTGGGTATTACCACTCTCTCGCTGTACCGTAACACATCGTCACATATGGAGAAAACTTCCTGCACCTTTGTGTCCGTTACAATTTTCTCTTTTATGTCCTTTATATATTCGTCTTTCTCGGCTTCCCTTTTAATGTCCGACACAGTTACGGGTTGTTCCTAAATGATGTTTGCTTCCATATTTTTTACTTCAACATTTGTCCGAATTGCTGCAATGACTGATTCATCCAGATTGTGTTTTAGTGGTATCAGTCTTGACAGTCCATAAGCATGGCAAATCTTTTTTGATGCTAGATGTTGTAGCTGGAAATCGTAATACAGTAGTATTGTACCCCAGCGCAGCAATCTATTTGCGGTGTATACCGGCAATCCTTTTTTTGATCCATAGATCGTGACTAACGGTTTATGGTCGGTTTCAAGTATTAATTGCCTACCATATAAATATCGGTGAAATTTAGTCACAGTAAAGATTATGCTCATCGCTTCTTTTTCGATTTGTGAATATGCCCTTTCGGCTGGTATCAGCGTTCTCGAAGCGTGCGCTATTGGTTTCCTAGACCCATCTGGCATAATATGTTGAATGCATGGTCCTAAGCCGTAGGAGCTAGCGTCACTAGCGACGACTATTTTTAAGTGTGTGTCAAAATGCGTTAAGAATAATTTGGATGTTAGTGCGCTCTTTAGTTTGTCAAAAGCGGTTTGACATTCTTGCGTCCAGTTCCACGGTGTATCCTTTTTAAGCAGATTATTTAAGGGGGCTCGCAAGTTATGCATTCCTTCAATAAAAGATTGGTAATAATTTGCGAGTCCCAAGAAACTCTGCAAGGTTGTTACATTATCGGGTACTGGCATATTTTTATTGCCGCAAATCTGTCTGAGTCTGGACGTCGTCCATGTTTGTTTATTATGTGTCCAAGATAATTAATCTCGCTCATACAAAAATCACATTTACTTTCTTTTACTTTAAAGCCGACTTCTTGTATTCGAGTAAATACTTGTTTCAAATGTTCCTTATGTTCTTCTAGGGATTTGCTCCTGACAACAATGTCGTCCAGGTATGCACATGCGCACTCAATACCACTTAGCATTGTGTCCATCGCTTGCTGAAAGATGACAGGCGCTACTTTGATGCCAAAAGGCAATCGGTTGTATTTGTATAATCCCTTATGTGTATTGATGCATAGTATTTTTGAGCAATTCTCCTCGACCGGTATTTGCAAATACGCGTCGCTCAAGTCTATCTTGGAGAAAATATTACCCCCATTCAACTTCGTGAATATTTCCTCTGGGCTTGGTAGGGGGTAATGGTGATCTTTTAATAGGGAGTTGACCCCGGTCGAAAAGTCTGCGCACACTCTAACGTCGTCATTCTTTTTCTTTACGTATACGGCGGGGGCTGCCCACTCGCTGTGTTCTATTTTTGATAGAATTCCCGTCTGTTCCAATCTATTTAATTCTTTATCAATATTTTCCAACCCAGCGAACAGAACATTTCGCTTTTTTCTAAAAATTGGGCTGGCGTTTTCTTTAAGTTCAAACGAGGCCTTGAATTTATTGCAGCGACCTAAGTTAGTCGTGAATGCCTCAGGAAATAATTCTTTTAAATCGTCTTTTATGTCTACTGTTGTTGGAGAAGAACATTCTAATTTTTTACAGAATGTATTGATTGTCTTATCCCATAGTCCGAATTTATCAATTAAATCTATTCCAAACAGATTTTCACTATTTTTTAGTACGAATATTTTTAATTTCTTCGTAAGCCCTTTCAATTTTATCGGGAGGACAACTCCTCCTTCAAATTTTATACCACCACCAGTTACCGTCAGGCCTGCTTTACTAGTTTTCATCATGACCGGTTTTCCCAACTTTTTCCACGTATTCAGGTTTATTATAGAAACATCGGAGCCGGAGTCGAGTCGTAACTTTTTTGATGTTTTAAATATTTCCACTTTTACGTATTTTCGCCGATCTTTGTCTAATTTTGTATTTGATTTGGTTTGCTGTACTCTCTTTCTGGTGTAATCTTTATATCTGCAGCAATCGTTTTGTGTCCCACCTTCTTACAAATGTAGCATTTTTCTTCTTATAAGGACAATCTGATTCCCAATGCTTTTCTGCACATCTCTTACAGTTATTTCTAGGAAGAGGCTTGTTATATTCTGTACTATATTGTTATTATCTTTGGAATATCCCGGTCCATTGTTTTTCTTTGTAATGATCTTGGTTGGTGCGTATGTTTTTCTAACTTTTCTTACATATGCCACTCCGGATTCTTCTATATTTTTGAATCCTTTTTTAGTGTAATGGGCCTTTCACAGCACTCTGCTAGTTTCTGGAGGGTTAAATCTTGCTCAGATCCCAGCTTAGACAACACTCGTCTTCGTATTTCTGCATTTTTTCGTGGAAACTAACCCTTGAGCGAAGATTAGACATTTAAAATATTCTACCGTTAGTTCTGAAAGCTTAAAATTATCGCACTTTTTATTGACAACTGATGCGTATGTCAAATAATCTTGGTTGTTTATCTTTCTTAGATTCATGCACAGACATCTTTTATGAAAAAGAGATATATTTGGATTAAATAATTCTTTTAGTAATTTTACAGATTCCATGAACTCTAAGTCCGTAGTTTGTTTAGGTAATATGTAATCTTCGAATTTGCTGTGTTCTGATGTATCCAATTTTCTGAGTAAGAGGCTCACTTTCTGACTATTTGGCGAATTTTTACAGTCCAGTTGAAAAACCTCCTCGTATCTTGTGTAGTATGCTCCAAAATTCTTCTTTTCCTCAGGCACATAATGAAATGTGTCCATGCTATTAAAAATAGGTGTATGGGAGAAATTAACACTGTCGACATTTTCTCGATTACTCTTTAGTAGTTCCAGTGTTTTAACAACACTTTCATCTTGTCTTTTTTCATATTCCAATTGTAGTTTCTTATGCCTTTCTTCCTGTTCCAATTCCAGTTTTTCTGCTTTAATTGTGCCATTTTCTGCTTTTCTTCTTGTTCCTGCTGCCATTTCAATAATCTGTCCTCTCTCTTTTCCTCGCGGTCAGCCTGTGCCTGTATTTGTGTTTGCGAAAGCTCATTTGTGTAGCTTGGCTGCGTTCATCCCGCTCAGCCTGTGCTTGTAAAAATTGCATGAACATTTTTGATAAGTCTTCCATGTTTTTTTTTTGTTTTTTTTAGTGTGTAGTTAAATAAAATATTGTACCATGTACCATATACACCGGTTTTGGTTACAACAAAAAAGAAAATTGCTGTAAGCGCCTGTTTTCAATAATAATATCGCTGCTTGCAATAATATATTCTTTTTGCGAGTCACGCTGCAAAAAAAAATGAAACAGGTTTAGCTGGAATCATTAAATGAAATTGACTTTCCGTTTTTAGGCACTTACTAATAAGTAACTCTTTCCACAAAATAAAAGTTTTTTTTTTTTTAAATCGAGTCATAGTTGAATAAATGTATGCAGTACATTTAGTTCTTTGAGCTTTTTTCTCTAGTATTTTAGTAATTAAAATACCTCTTAAATTGAGATTACCTTTTTTCCGTGACGTTTTACTGTATTATCCGTTATTCAGTGACAACTTCAAGAAAAAAAATCCTTTCCTTGAATTTTAGTTTTAGCGGGGGTATTTCCTTTTAGTACCGACGTCAACCAAACATTAATTAAAAAGTCCTTTAGTTGTTGTTTTTACGGAGAACAGTAATTAGAATCCACTGGTGAACTTTTTTCGTAGGTTACTTTTTTTTGCGACAGAACAAATTTCGCTTTTCGTTTGCAAGTTGGTCCTTTAGTAAATTTGTCGTGTAGCGACAAACGAAAATTCACTTTTACATTCGTTTGCAAGTCGGATTCTCCAGAAAACGGCATAAATTGTCGCTTTTGCCACGTTAGTTTTTTTTTTTTACTTGAGTTGAAACTTCTCTTTAGCGTAAAATCCGTTTGCTCGTCAACACTTTGCATTCCTTAAAAAAAATGGTCAACCCTTGCGTTGTACTTCTTTTTTTTATAAATAGTTCTTCGTAAAACTGCTATATTTGACGCTTCATATCTCGTAGCCAACTGTTGTGGTTGCAAGGTTGAACAATAATTTGTAAGGAAATACAATGAAGACGCAAACAAGATAACGCAATAATAAGTGTATTAAAGAAAAGGTATATTTACAATATGTACAAATGACGGTGTCGAGTCAGAGAGTCTTGGTGGGAGGACATGTACGCTCTTCGGCGTCACTTCTGGTGGCATTTGAGTAAGACACACCAAGGCCAACTTAGGCTTGCCATTTATATTATGTTATTCGCATATGCAAATAAGTAGTTGCCACCACAACACATATATATATATGTATGTATATATGTATGTGTGTATATATATTGATATATTCCTATATGTGTATATATAGATAGATATATTTCTATATGTATATATGGATATATACATATATGTGTATATATATATATGGATATATACATATATGTATATATATATGGATATATACCTATATGTATATATATATGGATATATACCTATATATATATATATATATATATATATATATATATATATATTGATATACACCTATATGTATATATATGGATATATACCTATATGTATATATATGGGTATATACCTATATGGATATATACCTATATGTATATATATATATATGGATATATACCTATTTGTATATATATATATATGGATATATACCTATATATATCGATATATACCTATATGTATATATATGGATATATACCTATATGTATTTATATATATGGATATATACCTATATGTATATATATATGGATATATACCTATATGTATATATATGGATATATACCTATATGTATATATATATATATATATATATATATATATATATATATATATATGGATAAATACCTATATGTATATATGTATGGATACACACCTATATGTATATATGGATATATACCTATATGTGTATATATGGAAATATATGGATATATACCGATATATATATATATATGGATATATACCTATATGTATGTGTATATATATATTTATATATATATATATGGATATATACCTATGTGTATATATATATATATGGATATATACCTATATGTATATATATGGATATACACCTATATGTA
The DNA here is from genome assembly GCF_053919585.1 of Euprymna scolopes. Lineage (NCBI taxonomy): Eukaryota > Metazoa > Mollusca > Cephalopoda > Sepiida > Sepiolidae > Euprymna > Euprymna scolopes. Next base: position 128,201,049 of record NC_136492.1, read on the forward strand.
TATATATGAATATATACCTATATGGATATATACCTATATGTATATATATGGATAGATACCTATATGGATAGATACCTATATGTATATATATGGATAGATACCTATATGGATATATACCTATATGTATATATATTGATAGATACCTATATGGATATATACCTTTATGTATATATATGGATATATACCTATATGTATATATATGGATATATACCTATATGTATATATATGGATAGATACCTATATTGATATATACCTATATGTATATATATGGATAGATACCTATAGTGATATATACCTATATGTATATATATGGATAGATACCTATATGTATATATATGGATAGATACATATATGTATATATATGGATAGATACCTATATGTATATATATGGATATATACCTATATGTATATATATGAATATATACCTATATGTATATATATGGATATATACCTATATGTATATATATATGGATATATACCTATATGTATATATATGGATATATACCTATATGTATATATATGGATATACACCTATATGTATATATATGGATATACACCTATATGTATATATATGGATATATACCTATATGTATATATATGGATATATACCTATATGTATATTTATGGATATATACCTATATGCATATTTATTGATATATACCTATATGTATATTTATATGGATATATACGTATATATATACTTATATATATATATATATATAAATATATATACCTATATGTATATATATTTATATATGGGTATATACATATATGGATATATATATACATATATATATATATATATATATATATATATATATGGGTATACACCTATATGGATATATATATATGTGGGTATATAACTATAGTGATATATATATATATATATATATATATATATATATATATATATATTATATATGGGTATATGGATGCATATATATATATGGGTATATACCTATATGTATATATATATATATATGGGTATATACCTATATGGACATATAGGTATATGTACATATATTGATATATACCTATATGTACATATATGGATATATACCTATGTATGTATATATGTGTATGTATATATGCATATATATATGTATATACACCTATATGTGGATATATACCTATATATGTGTATGCATATATATATATATGGGTATATATATATATATATATATATATATATATATATATATAATGTGTGTGTTTATTTAGGGCCAAAGCTCGATCGAACACCATTATGGATCTAGAGTGTGGAGACTATAACGCCCTTGTATTCCTCTCAGAAGAGGATCTACAGTGTACATTGGTTGTCCATCACGAGTGTGTACAAACAGCTATGACTAACAATCATTAAAAAAACAAATCCTCCATCAATCACCACCAAACAATACTCCAATCTCACCCCACACATCTCCATCAACAACGCTAGACTGGATAATGATCATCAAAAGCCAACATAGATGATGAAATACAACACCGTCTCAGATGTGCTAGTGGGGCTTTCTCAAGGCTAGGGAAGACAGTATTTGCCAACGACCAAAATCATTATATATAAAGCTGTCTTGCTGCCCACTCTTCTCTATGGATCGGAGACCTGGACCACATACAGGAGGCACGTAACAACCCTGGAGACGTACCACCAAAGATGCGTCGGAATAATCCTCAGAATTAGTTGGAAGGACCGACGCACCAACACCAGCGCCCTGAGTGAGGCTGACATTCCCACTATCGCTGCTACCGTTGCTCAACGCCAGCTCAGATGGACTGGTCATGTTGTCCGAATGCCGGATCTCTGCCTCCCAAAACAGATTTTCTACCCTCAGCTTGTGGAGGGAAAGCGTGCCCAAGGTGGCCAAAATATGAGGTATAAGGACAACATCAATGTAAATCAAAAGCGGTTTCACATGGACCTTGAGACATGGGAGGACGTGGCTGGGAGCAGGTTGGCATGGATGAGCGCTGTCCACGAAGATGCCGCACTGTACAATAGTGACCTAAACTAAGCTGCTGAGGATAAACGCAAGCACAGAAAGGACATATTATCAACCAGACACACCAAACCTCACCCCACCACCACAATCTTTATCTGCCCATATTGCGCAAGACAAATATGGTCATGGATTCGGATCTATGCTCACCTGAGGACCCACAGAAGCCACAACGGACGACAGTCTTACTCGGACACGAGTGACCGCCTATGATGATGGTATATGTATATATATATATATATATATATATATATATATATATATATATATATATATGTGTGTATGTATCTCTGTATATATGTGTATATATATACATATATGTATATATGAGTATATATATATACGTATATATATATATGTATGTATATATACGTATATATATGTATGTATATATATATACGTATATGTGTATATATATATACGTATATGTATATATGTGTATGTATATATACGTATATGTATATATGTGTATGTATATATACGTATATGTATATATGTGTATGTATATATACGTATATGTATATATGTGTATGTATATATACGTATATGTATATATGTGTATGTATATATACGTATATGTATATATGTGTAGGTATATATACGTATATGTATATATGTGTATGTATATATACATATATGTATATATGTGTATATATGCATATATGTGTACATATATATGTATATATGTGTTTATATACATATATGTATATATGTGCGTATATGTGTATATACACATCTATATGTATATATATACATATCTCTGTATATGTGTACATATGTCCTGATATATATATATATATATATATATATATATATATATATATATTTATATATTTATATATATATATAGCAGGGGGAAGTCACCAGCAATGTGTAGTTTTTAACATTGTTTTATTTTTCCGTGTCTTGGTTTTCATTGAGCATTATGTTTGGATCCTTGTAATTATGTTTTTAAATCATTGAAATCGTTTTTACGCGTTTTAGACGTTCTGTGAAGCGTCCTCGTTAGAAATCATTTTTAAATGTGTTTGGGATATAAAAATGGCCTTTTCCTAGTTCATTTGGAGTGTTTCCACGGGGTGGAGGCGTGTAAGTGTCTATTTCTCATTGGCATGATCAATTTTTTTGACACCTTTTTTTGTTGGGATTGTCGAGGGCGCTGACCTCGGCTGTAGTCACTCGTGTTGTGTTTCTCTCTCTCTCTCTCTCACTGTCTATTTCTTCTTGTGTTTTTTCCTTTAGGGTATGTGTGTGTGCGTGTGTGTGTATTTTCTTTTACTGGTTTGAGAATGTGTGTACTGATTTATAGTATTTTTAGGATATTTGCTTCCATAGGAAGGTAGCTGTGATCCAAGGTCGTAACATGTGTGTGTGTAAGGAGGGGGGGCAGCTGTTCAGAAATAAGGGTGGGGTGTTTAATTCTCTTTTGATATTTGTTTTTAGGATTCTTTGATTTTAGTATGGTGATGATTGGTTTCAGTATTTTCGGGTATATCTTATATTATGTTTGTTTAGATAGAGGGTTGTATTTAAAAATAGATATGGGGGAGTTTTAATGTATTTATTTATGGCCAGTCTCAGGATCATTCCTAGGGTTAATCGGAGGGGGTATATGTATGGGAGGGGATGATAGAAGGGATGATAGTTGTCTCAGTTATGAGGGGGTTCTCGTGCACTGACTGAGTAGGGAGCGAATTGTTGGAACATATATTATACTATCGTTCGAGGTGTTCTTTATTGTTGTTGGTTTCGAGGTTATATTGGGTTGGTATAGTTCAGTGTGTTGTATTAGAGATAGGGGTGTTATGTCTGCGTGTGGTATTATGCGCGCACGTGTGTGTGAATTTCTGTGTCGGTTCTGATTTATGTGTGGGTGTGTATATGTATATGGATGTGCATGCGAGTGTGCTTTGCATTTCATGTTTTTGTGTGTTGATATTAGGCCTTGTACAGTTCAGGAGTGAATCTGGTGATGATTTTTTTTTGTCCTGTGTAAGTACATAAAAAATAATTCTCTCTTTGGAATATTGGCATTACTTTCCACTGCATGTGTGTACGTGTTTTGAAACGTAGAGGTGTCTGTTATCTACAATTTTGATGTTGCTCTGATGTAAATTCACTTTTTTGCTGATTTTTTTTGGTGGCGCCTATGTAGGATTCGTTGCATGCTGTGCATCTTAGTGCATATACTACATTTCTGGATGTGCAATTTAGATCCTTGTTTGTTACTACCCCCTTGTTTAAATATACATCTTTCTTTCGTTGGAATTCCTCAACCTATTATATATATATATATGTATATACATATATATATATATATATATATATATATATAATTTGTACACACATACATGTGGTGATATCATAAAGATGCATTGATTTCTATCTACTGTGTGAGGGAAGTTGGCTCTTCAGAGCAGCGCTCCTCTGACACAATTTGTTGCACAGGTCACACTGAAGCTGAGATTGATGGACACCAACTGATGCTGCCTTAGCGTGGACAATCATATTACGCTTTAGGCTGTCACTCGATTTACCGCGACAAAGATAAGAGAACATATGTTCACCGCGGTGTTTACCACATCAAAACCAAGCTGATTTCAATGTGATTGCTCGTGTCTAGATAGACCGGTGAAGATGAAGTCATTTTACCGCAAAAATCATAGATGTGGTTCTGCACGAAAGCCTCCAACAGACATGATATATCTAACAGAATTTTCTACCGGATATCAGGCTTCACATTGTCTGCTCATATTTTTCTTGTCAAAGCAATCACAACTATGATAGACCAAGGAGCGCAACCTTTTAAGCTCATTGGATGCACTTTCCCAACTATACACATCAATACCGAGAGCTTTAAGATTCTTTAAAGTTGTCCTTAAAGCGTTTCCTAGGTTTCCGTTGTAGCCGTATTCCTTGTACAATTTTACAAAAGAACAGGTTATTTGTCAATCTCTCGTCGTCCATTCGTGTCATGTATTCTGACCATCTTATCTGGTTGCGTATAATCAACTTCTCAATACATTGTGCGAGAGCACGCATGAGGAAATCCATATCAGATATTAAGTAGTCCCAGAATGTGTCTTAGAAATGTCTAGTGTTATGTCTTCATGACTGTTTTGTATCTACCATATGTTGCTCCGGACTCAGAAGCATAGAACAGGGATGGTAAAATACATATTGATAAACACTGATCTGTGTACAAAGGGTTATACCACTCTCAGACCATATTCGCTTTTCCGAGCAATCAAAAGCCTTTGTAGCACGGTGCATGCTATAGTTACCCTAGTATCCATTGTTCCGTCTCTGGCAAGAGTACAACTCAAATACACGAACGTGTAAACCACGGCAAGTCTCTTGTCGTTGACAAGAATATTTAGTTCCACATACAAACCACCGGGTTTAAACTAATAGTAAGCCCAAATGACGCATAGGCGCCTGAAAACAGATCCATGATACCCTGAATGGACTACGAGATCGGCGTCATCTGCATAAAGCTAGGTGCTGAAAGATTCTTGTATAAGCATGGAAACTACGAAGATCAAAAACCATACACCTGGTTCTGAAACGCAAATAAACACCCAGTAAACAGTCATTGAAGTCACAGGAAATTATAGTTGAAAAATAAATCGAAATTAGTGTAGGTACTAGTATATACCCTTCCTTACCCCATTGTAAACTGAGATCTGTTCTAATAGGAGTCAGTTGAAGTCCAGGCGAGCCTTCATATTTTTTGTGGTGATCTCTGAGTAATCGTAGAAATTGAGTTGGGCATGCTAACTTCCCCAGAATTATCCATGCGTTATTTATGTCCAGATATATAAACAAACATGTCTATGTGTCCATGTACATATATATGTATGCGTCTATATATATATATATATATATATATATATATATATATATATATATATATATATATATATACACACATACACACACATAAATATATATATATATATATATGCGTGTGTGTAAGGGGATTAGAACAGCAGTTAAAAAGCAGAGTGTATTGTGATGTAATAGTAAAATCACTAATGTAATTAAATACAAGCAAAAAATGCGAACCATTATAAGATACATCTGCTTAACTTCAAAAAAATTCTAAGTTTATTTTGGTGTCTTTCAAAAAATCCCACCGAATATATTTGCTGATGGGGAGACATTGTTTCAGAAAACTATAATGCTCACCTCAATAAAAACATCGTTTCTGAAATGATCGTACAATTTATTGATTTTGTTTTGGTCATACTGATGAAACCGATTTTTTATTTTAATTATCAATAATCAATCATATTACTATATATATATATATATATATATATATATATATATATATATATATATATATATATAGTAACGTCCAAATCTTGTTAAAAATTAAAAAAAATTAAAAAAAATTTAACACCTAATATGTATTATAAATAAAAAGGATAGCACACCTGAAATTGGTACGCTTGGTAATCGTTATCACCCATGATAACAAGGTAAAATTTGAATCATTTGCAAAGGATAGAAAACAATTATAACAATTGTTTATTTTAAAAATAGGAACATTCAAGAGGGAACACCTCTGAAAAAAACAATTTAAAGAGCCAAAGAACAACAAAAATGCATGCACTATCACTATATATTAATTGAGCTCTTGTTCTAAACGGCAGCAACTACAAAAACAAATCAGTTATAAAAAAAAAACCCTTCTTCAAGCTTCGCCAACAATTCCGCCGTGTTCCTGGGGTTTCTTTCGATAACTTTCATCCAAAGATGTTCTATTCGTTTAAGTCAGGGCTTTGCGGTGGACAATTGTAAATCATGCTTGGTAAGGTAACTTATTACCACCTTTGCCTTGTGACATTGGGCATTAACTTGCATAACGGTAGCCTTAACGAAAGCTAAATTTAGTATGATTGGCATAATATGATCTTAAACGAAAAACACGTTTGTATATCAGGAAAGTTTCACACTGGAGATATTCATTATCGCACGTAATGTCCAACCATATGGGATGTATAAATTATTTTGATTCACATCGCCTTTGTTGTTACTGATCATTTGAAATCTTTACATGAAGATCTGTGGTGTAAAGGTTTGTAATATATATATATATATATATATATATATATATATATATATATATATATACAGAAAATAGACTCTGATTTATTAAAGTACTAGTGAGGGGTACCCGGCGTTGCCCGGGTGTTTGTAGGTGTGTGTGAAAAAAACAGGTGCCCGTGAAAAAAAACGAAGCTTTTACGACGCGCAGTTGGAAAACAGTAAAGTGTAAAAAAAAAAAAAACACAGGTGTTCGTTTTTGATTGACGTGACGGCGATAGGTATTCAGCAGTCATAATTTTGTGCATGACAGTTTTTAATGAGGTTAAAAAAATTGGTTTGTTTGTTTTCAAAAACCCGCCCCCCCCCGTCTGATATGACGAACTCGACAAACGTTCACTGGCTCTGGGCCTTTTTATTAGTCCAGTTTCCCTTTTTTTATACCGAAAACCGAATGTAACGAGTGCCGATGCGGGAAATGTGGAATAATTAACGTTTGAAAATCAATAAAAGTAAATAGACACGCGAGTTCCGTGGGTAAGTCTGAGATATTACAATTTATAGATGATAAAAAAAAGTTTTAAGAAGTTGTGAAGCGAGCAAGCGCTTCTTTGAAAGAAGTCTTTCGTGGACACCGAGGAAAAGCGTACATACATACACACATACATATTCGCTTTTATATATATTTATATATATATATATATATATATATATATATATATATATATATGTATATATATATATATGTATATATATATATATATATATATATATATATATATATATATATATATATTATAGGTTATGAAAAGGAAGGGTTGTAAAGAGATAGCTTCGAATTCGGGAGTACCAAAACCATAGCAAAATGTGATGTAAGTAAAAATGAAATAGATACAACCCATAATTTATTATACCATAACTGTTCAGACTGAAACACTTATCACAACATTCTGTCGATCTATATTAAAACAAACGTTGTTAAAATGTGTGATATATTTCAATCCTATGGGTACGGCGCGAACGAAATCCCCCCCCATAATATTTGTATACCATATTTCTTCAAACTGAAACATAATTATCAAAGTATACTTACGCAGATAGATATGAAAAGTCTTTATTAAAGTGTGCACCTATTTCAATTCCATGAAGGCCAGGCGTTAAGACAGACCCCCCAATTTTATTATACCATCGCTATTTATGTTAAAACAGTTATCAAATTATATGTACATCTGTCAAAACACTTGTAAACGGTTTCTTTTGTTTTTTTTATTTTTGAATTTTATTTCAATACTTTGTGGAGTAGGCACCTATTCGTGACCAGACACGTACGCATGCACACACACATACATTCAATTATATATATATATATATATATATATATATATATATATATATGTATGTATATATATATATGTATG
>NC_136492.1:128212018-128219518 GCF_053919585.1 Euprymna scolopes
TATTTTACATTCATTTTGTTATTACGAGCTAAAAATCTAATACGTTGAGTGTGATATTTGCATTAAACTTAATGTTGTGTAAATATTTATATAAATTTTAAATCACAACCAGCATATATGGAATGAAATATACAGATAATACACTCTTATAATCCAATTAATTTCTCTCTTTTTAATTTCATTTCACCCAGTCTTGCGTATAAGCAGAAAGAGTGACACATATTGTGTAAAGGATAAATGATTTTGTGTCCAAAATATTATGATTTATGAGGACAAAATTTATTAATCGATTTCAATAATTCTGTTTTGGTCAAGATTAATTACTGTTATTATTCTAAATTACTTTTGAGCGAGACCGAATCACAGTGATTTTGATTGTAATGGGGGTGTGTTTGTATTGATTAGCTTAATGATTACGGCACATTTTTTAATTGTATTTTATGTAAAATCAGCAGGTTATTATTTGTTTTTAAAAATTATTTTTTTCTTCTTTTTCAGGTAAGTCCCAAAACAAATAAGAACGTACACCAATTACTGCTGAGAAAGTATCCATTGTATATTTTTTATATAATGAATGGCACGTGTTAATTATCAGCGAAGAATGTAAGTATGTAATACGTTTTGACTATCTATAAGATCAAAATAATTTAATATGATGCTTACGTCTATATATTGTGCGTGTGTTCATCACATGTACACTTTTTGTTTTATGTGGGTTAATGTACACTGTGTTTATACTATGGGAAGTCTTTTTTTTTATAATACGGCTGAATTAAAAGATACTTTCGAATGTTTGCTTACTACATATTTTTTTATTGAAAAAATATATAATAGATGTAATTGGGATTTATAATGTAAGTTCCTAGCAGAATGATTCAGAGACTGTATATATATATATATATATATATATATATATATATATATATATATATATATATATATATATATATATGTATATGTATATGTATATATATAATATATTTGTATATATATATATGTGTGTTTGTATGTATATGTACGTATGTATGGATATATATGTATAAGTATGCATGTATATGTACGTATGTATGGATATATATGTATGTATGTATATGTACGTATGTATGGATATATATGTATGTATATATATGTACGTATGTATGGATATATATGTATGTGTATGTATGTATATGTACGTATGTATGGATATATATGTGTGTATGGATATATATATATGTATATGTATCTATATATATATATATGTATGTATATATGTATGTATGCATATTTATGTCAGGTAATATCATATGCTACTGGTACCATGTAACTCAGTATTACCTGCCTCATGGTCGGGTAACCGGCGACTAAACTGGTTCCCCCACCAGACATGTTTGGTGAGGAGGGCCGCTAGTCTCCCTGAAGGATTAAAAACAAGACCTTCCAAAGGGCGAATGAACTCTCTTATTGGGTCAACGGCCAACTAGCACCATGTATATTTGTGGGTGTGTATGTGTATTTGGGTGGAGAGGGCTCCCGTAAGCCTTCGTGAAGGCAACGTTTCTAGGAGAAGCAAATCTCTGATTTAAAAAAAAAATAAAGCGGAAGACCATTACCTGCATTAAGCTGGTCTGCAGTTTAATGTGTTGCTGGCTATCTTGCTCTTGCTTTTGTTGCTGGATCTCAACATTTTGAACCGAGAGAGAGACTTAGCGGTCGTACAAAGCTAAGACTCTGTAACATCATCTTTGTATAGATACTCACTCAAGTATTTGGGCTCATGGATTTGACATTTCTGAGGGAGTGGCACTCGTCTGACAAGATGTTGCAATTATCGTGTATACCTATATATGTATGTATGCATGTATGCATATATGTATATATATATATGTAAGTATATACATACATATATATATACATGTATGTATGTATATATATGTATGTACATATATGTATGTACATATATGTATGTGTATATATGTATGTATATATGTGTGTATGTATATATATATGTATATGTATATATATATGTGTATGTGTGTATATATGTATATGTATATATATGGATATGTAAATATATGTATGTATATATGTATATGTATATATATATGTATATGTATATATATATATATATATATGTATATATAGGTATATGTATATATATGTATATGTATATATATGTATATGTATATATGTATATATATATATATGTATATATATGTATATATATATATTTAAATGTATATATATATATATGTGTATGTATATATGTATATGCATATGTATATATGTATATGTATATATATTCATATATGTGTATGTATATATATGTATGCATATATATGTATATATACGTATATATGTATGTATATACATATATGTATGTATATACATATATGTATATACATATGTGTGTGTATATATATGTATATATATGTGTGTGTATATATATATATGTATATATATGGGTATGTATATATATATGTATGCATATATATGTATATATACGTATATATGTATGCATATATATGTATATATACGTATATATGTATGCATATACATGTATATATACGTGTATATGTATGCATATATATGTATGTATATACATATATGTATGTATATGCATATATGTATATACATATATGTATGTATATATATGTATATATATGTGTGTATATATATATATGTATATACCTATACACTTATGTATATATATATATATATATATATATATATATATATATATATGTATGTATATACATATACACGTATGTGTATATATATGTATTTATGTGTATATACATATACACGTATGTGTGTATATATATGTATACACATATACACATATGTGTGTATATATATGTATACACATATACACGTATGTGTGTATATATGTATACACATATACACGTATGTGTGTATATATATATGTATATACATATACACGTATGTGTGTATATAAATGTATGTACATATACACGTATGTGCATATATGTATATATGTTTATATATGTATATACATATACACGTATGTGTATATATATGTATATATATGTATATACATATACACGTATGTGTATATATATATATATATGTATATATATGTATATATATGTACATGCATATACATGTATGTGTATATATGTATATATGTCTATACATATGCACGTATGTGTATATATATGTAAATATATGTATATGTATCTAAATACATATACACGTATATGTATATACGTGTATGTGTGTATATATATATATATATATATATATATATATATATATATATATATATATGGTTTAATGAGCCCTTTTTCGGGGTCAACGGCTAACTAGCACCGTGTGGGTTTGTGTGTGTATGTATATGTGTGTTGGGTGGAGAGGGCTCCCGTAAGCCATGGTGAAGTCAACCTTTCTAGGAGACGCAAATCTCTGATTTAAAAAACCATGAAGCGGGAGACAATTACCCGCATTAAGCTGGTCTGCAGTTTTATTTTTGCTCTTGCTTGTTGCTGGATCTCAACATTTTGAACTGAGAGAGAAACTTAGCTGCCGTACAAAGCTAAGATTCTGTAACATCATCTGTGTATAGATACTCCCACAGGCATTGTCTATTAAAATGGTCCTGTGGCGATGAAAATAATTTTTGGGATCATGGACATTTAAGTGTATGAGGGAGTGGCTTTCGTCTGAAAAGACGTTGCAATCATCATAATCATATATATGTATATGTATATACATGTGTATACATATACATGTATATACGTATACAGGTATACCTATATATGTATATATACGGGTATATGTATGTATAGGTATGTATATGTATATGTGTATATACGTGTATATATATGCATAGGTATATATATGTATATATACCAATGTATATCTGTGTATATATATATATATAACAATGTAAATTGGTATATATATATTTATATGTGTGTATGAATATGTATATATACGTGTATGCATATATATATGTATGTATATATATGCATATATATATGTATCTATATATGTATAAGTATGTGTATGTATATATATATATATATATATGTATATATATATATATGTGGGTATGTATAGTTATATGCGTGTATATGCATATATATGTATATATGCATGTATATATACATATATGTAACTGCATATATGTGTGTATGTATGCATATATGTATATCCATATATGTATACCCATATATGTGTATATATACATATATGTATATGTATATATGTATATGCATATATGTACATATGTGTATGCATATATGTATATATGTATATGCATATACGTATATATGTATATATAGATATATGTATATGTATGCATATATGTATATATATATATATATATGTATATGCATGTATATGCATATATGTATATATATGTATATGTATGCATGTGCATATATGTATAAATATGTATGTATATGTATATATGCATAAATGTATATGCATATATGTGCATGAATGTATGCGTGTATGTATATAGATGTATACATATGTATATATACGTATGTATATGTATACATATACGTATGTATGTGTATATATACGTATGTATGTGTATATAAATATATATATATACGTATGTATGTATATAATATATATACGTATGTATGTATATAAATATATATACGTATGTATGTATATAAATATATATACGTATGTATGTATATTAATATATATACGTTAGTTAGTATATAAATATATATACGTATGTATGTAACTAAATATATATATATGTATGCATGTGTATGTAACTAAATATATACGTATGTATGTGTATATAAATATATATACGTACGTATGTGTATATATGTATATACGTACGTATGTGTATATAAATATATATATACATGTGTATGTGTATATAAATATATATATATATATACGTATATATAAATATATATATATACGTATGTATGTGTACATAAATATATACGTATCTGTGTATATTAATATATATACGTATCTATGTATATAAATACATATACGGGTGTATGTATATAAATATATATACGTATGTATGTATATAAATATGTATACGTATGTATGTATATAAATATATATACGTATGTATGTATATAAATATATATAAGTATGTATGTATATAAATATATATACGTATGTATGTATATAAATATATATACGTATGTATGTATATAAATATATATACGTGTGTATTTATATAAATATATATACGTGTGTATGTATATAAATATATATACGTATGTATGTATATAAATATATATATCCGTATGTATGTATATAAATATATATATACGAATGTATGTGTATATAAATATATATACGTACGTATGTGTATATATATACGAATGTATGTGTATATAAATATATATACTTACGTTTGTGTATATATATACGTACGTATGTGTATATAAATATATATACGTATGTATGTCCATATAAATATATATATATATATATATATATACGTATATATAAATATATATATACGTTTGTATGTGTATATAAATATATATATATACGTATGGATGTGTATAAATATATATATTCGTATGTATGAATATATATACCTATGTAACTGTATATAAATATATATATATATACCTATGTATGTGTATATAAATATATATATACCTATGTATGTGTATATAACTATATATATACCTGTGTATGTGTATATACATATATATATACCTATGTATGTGTATATAAATATATATATACCTATGTATGTGTATATAAATATATATATACCTATGTATGTGTATATAAATATATACACCTATGTATGTGTATATAAATATATATATATACCTATGTATTTGTATATAAATATATATATATATATATATATATATACCTATGTATGTGTATATAAATATAAATTTACCTATGTATGTGTATATAAATATAAATTTACCTATGTATGTGTATGTAAATATATATATATACCTATGTATGTGTATATAAATATATATATATATATATACCTATGTATGTGTATATAAATAAATATATATATATATATATATACCTATGTATGTGTATATAAATAAATATATATATATATATATATACCTATGTATGTGTATATAAATATATATATACCTATGTATGTGTATATAAATATATATATACCTATGTATGTGTATGTAAATATATATATATATATACCTATGTATGTGTATATAAATATATATATATACCTATGTATGTGTATATAAATATATATATACCTATGTATGTGTGTATAAATATATATATATATATATATACCTATGTATGTGTATATAAATATATATATATACCTATGTGTGTGTATATAAATATATATATATATATACCTATGTGTGTGTATATATATATATATATACCTATGTGTGTGTGTATATATATATATGTATATACCTATGTGTGTATATATATACCTATGTGTGTGTATATAAATATATATATGTATACTCCTATGTGTGTATATATACCTATGTGTGTGTATATAAATATATATATACCTATGTGTGTGTATATAAATATATATATACCTATGTGTGTGTATATAAATATATATATATATATACACCTATGTGTGTGTATATAAATATATATATATATACCTATGTGTGTGTATATAAATATATATATATATACACCTATGTATGTGTATATAAATATATATATATATACACCTATGTATGTGTATATAAATATATATATACCTATGTATGTGCATATAAATATATATATAGTTATGTATGTGTATATAAATATATACAGTGGTGATCATATTTATTGGCACGGTAAAATAAAAGTTAAATTTTGTCTAATAAATTCCAAAAAAGGGATTAAATTAAAGAAAATAACAAAGTATATTATGTATTTTTAACTGGCCTGTTCAATGCAGCAATCGGTTTTTGGCAAAAATAAATAACAAAGGAACAACAAACATAATTGCAAAAAACCCTCGTTCAAAATTATTGGCACGATTTATTTAATAATCAATTGTAGAGCCTTTGGCCTTGATTACCTTTCTCAGTCGCTTTTCATAGTTTACCACCAAGTTGTTGCACTCTTCAGTAGTAATTTTAGCCCACTCTTCCTGACAATAATCCTCCAATTGAATAAGATTCTTAGGCTTCCTTTTCATTACCCTCAATTTTAATGTTCTCCATAAATTTTCAATTGGATTAAGGTCTGGGCTTTGTGATGGCCACTCCAAAACATTTATATGATTGTCCTCTA
Source organism: Euprymna scolopes (assembly GCF_053919585.1). Classification (NCBI taxonomy): domain Eukaryota; kingdom Metazoa; phylum Mollusca; class Cephalopoda; order Sepiida; family Sepiolidae; genus Euprymna; species Euprymna scolopes. Next base: position 128,219,225 of record NC_136492.1, read on the forward strand.
GCCATTTCTTAGTCAGTTTAGCCGAAGGCTTTGGGTCATTATATTGCATGAACCACCAACGACGACCAAGTGAGAGCTCTTTAGCATAGTCTTTCAAGTTTTCATCCAATATTTTAACATAATCTTCCTTTTTATGCTACCTGTGACCTTAACAAGTCGCCCTGGTCAAGAGGCAGCAAAGGATCCCCCAAAACATCAAACTGCCTCCACCGTGCTTCACTGTGGGTATGGTGTTCTTAGGCAGGAAAGCTTCGCCAGATTTTCTGTAAATATAAGACACTTTATTATGGTTAA
>NC_136492.1:128224518-128242018 GCF_053919585.1 Euprymna scolopes
ATTTTGAATAAGGTTTCAGTCATTACATTATCCGGATTAATTACATTCGTCTTCATTTGTATGGATTTATTAACGTCACAGTGTCGTTGCGACTTGTATACACTGCATGGAGACAAAATAATTACGCATTGATTCTATACAAAAGAATTGCACTTCATTACAAAACTATCATTAGCAGGATTATTAAAATTAGCTATATTGTCATGCATTTATTTTGTATTTCAATAAACTTTCAAGGTGTATACAAGAATAAGGGTTGTTTTAAGACACCAGTATAACTACTGTTATTTTTAGCTTGAAATACCAATAATTATTGATTAATTTTGTTCATCAGTAATAGATATATGGTGTGGGTTGTACCTTTGCATAAATAATCGAACACAAAAAATAGTGTTTAGTAATAGTATGGTATCGTTCTACAGGAAAATACTGGATTAATCACGCGAGGCCTATTAACTTCTGCAATACGGAGGAAATAAATATTGCATTATGATTAAAGCAAACGATATACACTGGGGAACAATGTAAACAAAAATATGTGAAATAAATGCAGACAAGTATAAGCGTAAGCCCCTTTTTTCTGGACTCACATAATGTGTCAACGATATTTCCGGAAGTTTGCAGGCGTTGAAGGAAATCTCTAAAAATAACTTCCGCCTTGAACAACGTACAAAATCAAAGCAAACGAATGAATGAGAAGTTTTGATTTATGCAGACACTAGATTGTATTTACGCAGTTGTACAAGTTAAATTTCCTTAATATATCTGATAAGCGATATATTTTACCAGCATAATTAAATCAATTTACCGGAAATGACACACTCACACACCCCATATATATATATATATATATATATATATATATATATATATATATATATATATATATATATAGATATATATATATATATATATATATATATATATATATAATGTATATATAATAAAGCTGGATATATGCGTGTGTGTCTGATCACGAATAGGCTCCTATATGGTAGACTATTTAAAAATAAAAACTGATGACATATAATGAGAGAAGATGTAGAGGTATTAGGATGGTTGATCCTGCAGAAAGGTGGTTCATAAAAATTGTGGGGCCCGCGTTCGAGACTGGTCCACAAAGTATGGAAATTAAAAAAAAATATAAGTTTACAAGTGTGTTTGATATAGATTTCCATAGGGATACTTTGATAAGTACGTTTTAACTTAGAGATGGTATAATATAATTGTGGGGTCTGCATTCGCGTCTTGCTTTCATAGAATGGAAATAAGCGCAAACTTTAATAACGAATGTTCATATCTATCTGCGTAAGTATACTTTGATAAGTATGTTTCAATTTGAAGACATATTGTATGAGAAAATCATGGTGTGTTCGTTAGCGCCTTACCTCTAGAATATGGAAATATGCCACAATGTTTAACAAGGATCTGTTTAATATAGATCCACAGAATGTTATAAGTTTGTCAGTGTGAACATGTAATGTATAATAAATTATGGGGGGGTATCTATTTTACTTTTACTTTCATCATATTTTGCTATGGTTTTGATACCCCCGAATTCGAAGCTATCTCTTTACACGATTTCCTTTTCATAATCTGTCATACTTTAATAAATCAAAGTCCATTTTCTGTGGGCTATTTTTGAACCCAGTCAAACCCGGCTACTTTTTTAGTATATATATATATATATATATATATATATATATATATATATATATATATATATATATATATATATATATATATATATATATATATATACACGCCGTAGCATATATTAAAAACAATTCCCTTCTTAGAAACTCAGGCATGAAACTCGAACTCGATAGAAAACGATATGCAGTCTCATCCAATCAATAAATTGTTCATTACACAACTTACTCAGATTGTTGATTATGATCGATATGGCATATTTGCGTAAAAACTAAAACCTGTAATTGCGAAGACTTGGCAGCATGAACAGATCGGTATTTGATCCATCATTATATGATATACTTTTTTATTGATCGCTTTGATCAAAATTCTAAACTCAAAATAATTATAAAATATGTTATTTATAATTCACTTTGAGAGTAAAGTAATTACATATAAATATAAAATGAAGATGAACAATAGATATTTCAAGTCGTTTGAAATACACATGTTTTTATTGAAACAATTTTTTATTCATGCATTTAGAAAAAATATAATCAAACTAATTATATTGAATGACTCCTCGTATGACGCAATAGCAAGTGCGTATAATCTCAAAGGCATAATAATGATGTGCTTAACGTTTGCCATCCTTTTTGTTCAACTTATTGGAAATGCATACCGATATCTGATAAAACGTCATATTTGTCCAACCAACTTATGCATAAAACTATCTTTCGAAAATATGGATATACATACTAACAGATTAGACCGGCTTTGGTCGATGCGTATGTCCAGTTCAGATCTTTATGTACATATATATATATATATATATATATATATATATATATATATATATATATATATATATATATATATATATATATATATATAGATCTACATACAAAATTTCACGTGCCCATACCCCATATTGGTGGAGAAGTTTCGTAGCGTCTTCAATGGATACTTCTTTGAACATTGACTTATGTCAACCCGATTTTCGCCAAAAAATATTTAAATGCTTGTTGCATGTCTGAATACCCTGTTTACAAATTTTTTACAGAATGGGCTATATAGATTTCTACAGATCGCAAAGTGCCAATCAGTGTAGATTTGACAGCAATATTTTCGGCCAAAATTCGATTTACAACTTGCCTTTTGTCTGAATAAACCTTATGTAAAACTTAAAAAGTTTAAACCAATAATTGGTAAGGAACCACTTACGTAAACTTCTTAAAAAAATGTTACCCCGACTATACTATCTTTAAATTTATTGTTGAGGTTTCACATGAAATTTTTTAAAAAGTTTGATCCATGTCCAAGTAATAGACATTCTAAATTTCAAGTATTTAGACTCAAAATAAGCGAAGGAGTTAAGTAAAGTTTTCAAATGTCCAATCGTAAAAATTTGACACCTTGGCACCCTAATTTTGAACAGAAAAACCTATTAAATAGATATTCACACATATCCAACCTATTTGAATAAAATCTTGAATTTGTAGACTGATAATTAACAATAGTTTGTTGGAGACAATTTCACAATTTCTATAGTTGACTATTATTGAAAACTGATCCCATATAATGATAGAGGATATTTCGAGATACAGGAATGGGTATGTTTTATCTAGCATAATGATGATTCATTAAGATTGTGGTGTCTGCGTACGCGCCTGGTCCACAAAGTATGGAAAAAAATAATAATTATGAAAAAACGTTTACAAGTATTTTTGATATAGATATGCATAATAGGTTGATACGTATGATTTAATTTTAATTGGGATGGTATTTTTAAATTGTGACGTCAGCCTACGCGCCTGGTCTCCATAATATGGCAATAGGCACACACATAATAAAGACTGTTCATATCTACCCGCGCAAGTATACTTTAATAATTATGTTTCAATTAAAACAAAACTATGGTATAATAAAATTACGGACAGTCTGTTCGCGCGTAATCTCCATAGAATGGAAACCTGTTACAAAGTTTGAAAAGGTTTTTTTTTTTTTTAATAGAGATCAACAGAATATTGTGATCAGTGTTTCAGATTAAACAGGTATGGTGTAATAAATTATGGGGTTGTATTTTAACTTTCATCAGATTTTGTCTTGGTTTTGATATCCCACAATTCAAAGTTATCTCTTTGCAACCTTCCTTTCCATAACCTACCTTACATCGGCCACTTTTGTATATATATATATATATATATATATATATATATATATATATATATATATATATATATATATATATATATATATACATATATATATATAACTATGTGTATATGTGTGTATATATATGCACATATACACATATGCATGCGTGTATATATTTATGTATGTGGGTATATATATATATATATATATATACATACACACATGCACACATGTATGTGTATGTATGTATCCATATGTATGTATGTGTGTATATACACACATATACACACATTTATGTGTATGCATATATATATATATATATATATATATATATGTAAACATATGTATGTGTATGTGTGTATATATGTGTGTATGCATGTATATATGTGTGTATGAATGTGTGTATGTATATATATGTATATATACATATGTATTTATATATGGTGGTATGCATATATATACACACATATGTATGTGTATGTATATGTGTATATACATATGTTTATATATATGTATATATGTATAAATATATATATGTGTATATACGTATATATATATGTATGTATATAAATATATATGTATATATGTGTATAGATATATATGTATATATGTATGTATATAAATATATATGTATATATGTATGTCTATAAATACATGTGTATATATATATATGTATATATATGTGTGTATATATATGTATATACATAAATATATATATATGTATGTGTATATATGTGTGTGTATATGTATATATACATTTGTATATATATATATATATATATATATATATATATATATATGTATGTGTATATATTTGTAGAAATATGATGTTTTTACATATTATGAAAGTATAACATCGGCTTTCCCTCACTTCTCATGAGAAGCATTTGCTTTGAAATGGCATTGTTAATTTTTTTTAAATGCATTTATCTGCTAATCTCATTCATTGATTTTGTAGTTTTGTAAATGACCGTGTTGTCTAACTTTCTTCTTATATATGAATTGTACAGCGCTACGGTACAGATGGGTTTATGTTTCTCAGGATGGTGCTTTATTTGGTGCACATACCAACACATACACACCTAGAGGTTTTATTCTCTACATAATATATTTTTTGATTCACGCCACCCTAATCTTTGATTTAAAACGCATTTATTTTTGTTTTATTTTAAATATCAACTTAATGTTTTCTATTAATCTCATTTTTTTTAATTACGCCATAGCATAGATAGTATCACAAGCATACATAAATATCTAAGACAAAATAACTAGCAAGCATACATATCATACTAAGTAGTATGACTGTTTGGCATGGGAAGTTTGCATATTAATTGTGAAATTGAAGACTATATTATAATACTTATTTTGCGTAATTTTCGACCAGCACATATTTAAGATAGGAAATAATTATTTCCTCCAATTAGAAAAAAAAAACTCTCATAAATTAACAAGTCTTAAAAACAGATGCCAACGATCTAGTTGCTTAAATCTATGATATAGGGCAAGCTTGTTTATTTCCTTCTTTTTTTAGAGGTGGGAGCGGAGCATTGGGTAGGCAATTACTACTTCCGACATAGTTTTACACATTTTATCTATGGCACGTTGCATCGTAATTCATGAAAGGAAATACCAACTGGAAGTATGCCAAAAATATTATGGAAATATTTGTACGCGTATTACTCTCAGTTACTACGACTACTACTATCACTACTTTTACAAAAAAAGCAAAACATCAGCATCGACTGCGAAAAGTAGAACATATGAGGATAAGGTCTGCGATTTGAATCTGATGAGATACAGACAGACGCGGTGCAGACATATATTATATTACCTACATAGATAAGACGGGAATATAAAAGCAGTTGAAAACTAACTTAAAAATTTGTGAGATGAATATTAGATTTATTAATAGAATCAGCTAATAAAGTTTCCTGACTTTAATATCTATAAAACGCACTTAAAGTTTTCCATCATGTTTTCCACGGTTATCTTATATTGTGCTGGACAAGTCACTCTATTTCGTAGAACTCCTTACGTTTTTGTTTAAAGCGACGGTAATTAATGGATGTGAGTTATTAGATATGCATTTATCTATATTAAAAATCGAAATACATTAAGAACACAACATTATTCTTAAAATGAGTCCTAACAAACCAATGGGCCAGGCGACAACGGGATAAATTCATAATATATAATTAGCCTAAATTCGTGTTTCTTTATATTAAACTCGAATTTTATTTTAAAGTGAAACCGACATTTTCGAATATCTTCCTTTAAATCAGACTGAAGTTCATAACCTTCTAATAGACATGGGTATTATTAATTACGTAACATTGCACAGGTTTCATTGAAGAACACGAATGGAAGAAGTTTTTGAAGGAGAGTAGTAAATCAATCGATTTTATTTAAAATATCAAATTCAAAAGATTATGACGAGACGAGGAACGAGGAATTAATTATAGTGAACTTAAATTAACATATGTCCTTTGGATTTTGTTTAGAACTGTGTACAACATTTATTTTTTCATATATAAATTGGCAGGCTTAATATGTTCCGTACATTTACTTTTCATATAATATAAAATGAAATCATTTAAATATTTACTAGATATTACTTTTGCAGTATCCTTTGTGCAATGTTTTCTCAGAGAAATCTGGTGTAAAAATACATTTACTTATCAGTAAACCTTAATGAATATAAATAAATCACATTCTAATCACCAGCAAGATTTCAATATCATCTGTATAGATGTGACACAGCTTGTATAAAGAATCGTACCATTCTTCTATTTGATACACTATATAAAACAGAATGGTAAAATTCTTCTATTTGATACACTATATAAAACAGAATGGTAAAATTCTTCTATTTGATACACTATATAAAACAGAATGGTAAAATTTTTCTATTTGATACACTATATAAAACAGAATGGTAAAATTTTTCTATTTGATACACTATATAAAACAGAATGGTAAAATGTTTCTATTTGATACACTATATAAAACAGAATGGTAATTTTTTTCTATTTGATACACTATATAAAACAGAATGGTAAAATGTTTCTATTTGATACACTATATAAAACAGAATGGTAAAATTCTTCTATTTGATACACTATATAAAACAGAATGGTAAAATTTTTCTATTTGATACACTATATAAAACAGAATGGTAAAATTCTTCTATTTGATACACTATATAAAACAGAATAGTAAACTTGTTCTATTTGATACACTATATAAAACAGAATGGTAAAATTCTAGACAAGTCTATGCTAATAGTTTTTACTGGAATCCCGGAATCCCAAAAGTCCACAAGAAATAAATATTTATCAATTGTATATGTGCAATTGGGGAGAGGTTAATTACTATTTCTTTTTTTTTTTGCTAATTACACATTTGTGATCACATGCATTTTACTGAAGTATTCGATGCATTTTATATAGAGATCAAATGTTAGAAACTGCAGAGGTGTACTTTAATTTTGAGAATATCAACTCAAGAAAAATAAAACGATGAATTTCAACTTGTACGTACGAAATGGCAGGTTGTTTAAACAATACTTTTGTATTTTCAACAAGGCACCATTTTACACTGGTAAAATTACTAAGCTGAGAAATTATTAGCGTACTGTATAACATATTGCGATTAATCCCTAATATTTAATTTATATTTTAAAATTCCTGGAGTACCGTGCCCCTCACCATTGCCAAATATATCTCATAAGTGCAACATTGATCTGAAATGACAAGCAAAGCTGCAATGTGCGCTTTACAAAACTCTAAGTTGTTTCATCCTAATAACTTTATTGTTTTAGAAATACGCCACTTGACGTAGTGAAGTTTGCAGTGTGTGTTTTTGTAGGAAAGTTCATTACTTACCTGAGTAGCATGTACATACTTTATAAGTTTCTGTCAATTGAAACTTACCAACGGTAAGTTGCTTTTGTGATTGGCGCGTGAATAACAGACTTCTGCCATATCTCTGCAAATGAAACTATCCTTGCACGTTAAAAAGGACACACGCTTGAACAGGCGGCGAAGTTGGAAAAAGAGGGATTATGAATGCTTACAAGTGCAACCCGTTGTATGCCCATTAGAAAACATCTATATGGAAAAGATAGTCCAAATTTATTAAAACTAACTTTTATAATATCAGTTTTTTCAGCTATAGATTGCTTTACGGGGATGAAGTGCAAGCTCTAATTGTTTGTATCCAGTTACTTCCGGTGTTTAGTAGTGTTGCGCACATGATACCTATTTTGGTGTGTATTTATAATGTGGAACATGTGTGTAAACTTGGCGCCATACGTAATGTTGAGTGCGCCGTGACATTGTGTGTGCGTACTTGAGGCTTGGCAATATACATAATCCTTAGATAATAGAGCAGTCAACGTGGGCTATATTATAACCGTATATTCTACTGATACATTTAATGAAGTTACTCAATAATTCCCTCCAGATTAGACGACAGGGATTTTTTTTTAATGAGTTGCGACGGAAACAATGAGGGCGGAACAGCAGTTCACCGGGACGGAAAATGTTGTGAATGACAACGTAGGATACGCAACATGGTCTGGGAACATCTTTAGAATGAAATGTTCATGTTCGAAGTGAAACATTTTCTTGCTAAAGGTGTGAAGATCACCCCCCCCCCGTTGTGAAATACTTTCTTTCAGTACTGTATATAGTGATCGGACACCAAATGCGCAAAATTCATTGTGAGGTACGTTGTCTTATTTTCAGATGTCAATGACATAGACATCGCAGTCCAATGGTAACGACAGGGGACAGGAGTCATGCACACCCCTATCGTGCAAAAACTGTAAGATTAAGAAACTCCCGTTTACGAAACACGTGTAAATATAAAAAGGCCATTGGTCGCCTTTGGAAGCACAGATGAGTCCTAACGACATTTCGAAACGCGTTGAACTGTCGAGGAAACACCAAGATTAACAAAGACGGTGAAGTAAGTAAGATAAACTGCAGCGGAATAAATCACACCACTTTATTGAAACTAAATTTCAGAAAAGTAATTTTAAGCAACAAAGAGAGGATAGTATACTTGATCTTCATGCTGCACGTATAGCATATAATTAGAACATTTTCTTATCGAGTAATAATTCAAGACAAAAATATGAGCATCATTATATATATATATATATATATATGTGTGTGTGTATATACATATATATGTGTGTATATACATATATATGTGTGTATATACATATATATATATGTGTGTATATACATATATATGTGTGTATATACGTATATATGTGTGTATATACGTATATATGTGTATATACATATATATGTGTGTGTGTATATGCATATATATATGTGTGTGTAATACATATATATATATTTGTGTATATACACATAGATATATATATGTGTGTCTACACGTATATATGTGTATATACATATATATATATATGTATATACATATGTATATATGTGTATATACAGATATATATGTGTATATACATATATACATATATGTGTGTATATACATATATATGTGTGCATATACATATATATGTGTGTATATACATATATAAATATATGTATATACATATACATATATGTGTATAGATATGTGTGTATATATATGTATATATATATATATATATATATATATATATATATATATATGTATGAGGGCGAATGAACTCTTTTTCTGGGTCAACGGCCCACTAGCACCGTGTATATTTGTGATATGTGTATTGGGGTGGAGAGGGCTCCCGTAAGTCCTGGTGAACGCAACCTTTCTAGGAGAAGCAAATCTCTGATTTAACAACAATAAAGCGGGAGACCAGTACCCGCATATAGCTAGTCTGCAGTTTGATTTGTTGCTGGCTATCTTGCACTTGCTTTTTGCTGGATTTTAACATTTTGAACCGATAAAGATACTTAGCTGTCGTACAAAGCTAAGACTCTGTAACACCATCTTTGTATAGGTACTCCCTCAAGTATTTGGGCTCATGGATTTAAATGTCTGAGGGAGTGGAACTCGTCTGACAAGACGTTGCAATCATCATATACATATGTGTGTATATACATATATATATATATATGTGTATGTATATACATATATATGTATGTATATACATATATATGTGTGTATATACATATATATGTGTGTATATACATATATATGTGTGTATATACATATATATGTGTGTATATACATATATATATATGTGTGTATATACATATATATATATGTGTGTATATACATATATATATATATGTGTGTATATACATATATATATATATGTGTGTATATACATATATATATATGTGTATATACATATATATATATGTGTGTATATACATATATATATGTGTGTATATACATATATATATGTGTGTATATACATATATATGTATGTATATACATATATTTGTATAAATATGTGTATATACATATATATTATGTTTATATACATATATGTGTGTATATACATATATATGTGTGTGTATATACATATATATATGTATATATATATATATATATATACATATGCATATGTGTATGGACATATATATATATATATATATATATATATATATATGTATGACTATATATGTCACACTATATGTGTGTATATATATGAATTATATATTATGAATTGTGTATATATGGTTTTATACATGACTATATATATATAGGTAGATGTGTGTATATATATATATATATATCTGTATGTATGTATGTGTGGGTGTATGTGTTTGTGTATACGTATATATGTGTATATGTATTTGTGTGTATATGTATTTATTCATTTATGTATTTGTGTGTATATTCATTTTTGTATTTGTGGGTATATGTATTTGGGTATATATGTATATATGTATTTGTGTATATATGTATATGTCAGGTCATGTCATATGCTACTGGTACCATGTAACCCAGTACTTCCTGCCTTATGGTCGGGTCACCGGCAACTAAACTTGTTCCCCCACCAGACTTGTTTGGTGAGGATAGTCTCCCGTTAAGGATTAAAAACAAGACCTTCCAAAGGGCAAATGAACTATTTTCTGGGTCAGCGGCAACTTAGCACCGTGTACATTTGTGTGTGTGTGTATGTGTATTGGAGTAGAGGGGGCTCCCGTAAGCCGTGGTAAAAGAAACATTTCTAGGATAAGCAGCACTCTGATTAAAAAAAAACATTAAGCGGAAGACTAGTAACCGCATTTAGCTTGTGTGCAGGTTAATTTGTTGCTGGCTATCTTGCTCTTGGTTGTTGCTGGATCTCAACATTTTAGATACTCCCTCAGACGTTTGCGATTTTTGGATTTTAAATGTCTGAGGGAGTAGCACTCATCTGACAAGACGTTGCAATCATCATATATGTATATATGTATGTGTATATAAGCATGTGTGTATCTGTGTATATATGTATACATGTATGGGTGAATATATGTATGTGTGTATATATATATCTGTGTGTATGTGTGTGTATATATATGCATGTGTATATATGTGTATATATGTATGCATGTGTATATGTATGTATATATGTATATGCATAGATATGTGTATTTTTATGTATATATTTGGGTATGTACATATATGTATGCGTATTTGTATGTATGTACATGCATATATACATGTATGTATATACGGGTGTATATACATGTATATATATATACATGAATGCCTATATATATATATATATATATATATATATATATATCATGATTATGAGAACGGATGACATTCGGACAGGTAAGACATTGAGCAGATCTTTCTTTGTAAGAAAACTTCGGTTACTAAATATTTAATACTTTATATTCTAGAGTCATGAATATTGATATAAAATACATTTCACATCTGAAACAAAACGGGTTTTTTTATATTGCTGGTAAAATATATACTAAGGAGTAAAGTTCCCATAAGCTTTTATGCATCGACTCACCGCTTTAATTTTACGCATGTAAAAATATACAGGTGTATCTTTGTAATTTTTGCCATGTTTTTAATTCATAATATGCTTATGACCTTAAATAACTTTTCAAACTGGAAGAGTGCATGTTTTTCCTAATGAGGTTAGCCTATTACACATACGCCATATATTTTCAAAATATGCATTTCAATAAGGAGTAATTATAAATAATCTTTTTTATAGGAACAAAGTAATTGTAAATCTTTTTATAGGAAAAACTAGTTCAAGCGAAAAGGGAAACGTTTTATATAGGCATATCTATATGTATTTAGTGGCGGTAATGTCTTAATGTCAATTGTGTAGTTTCCCATTAAATCAACATACAAAAACAATTAAAAATTGGAAATGTATAGAAGTCAAGACATAAGCCCTCGATTTTTCCACCAAATATAATACATAATTATAATTTGGAGAATTTTCAATTTTTCTTCGATATTTTTCAATAGAAATAAACGTTATTAATAAAGAAATAATAATATCCGTGCATTTATTGCGTGCAAATTCAAACATATCATCCGCGTTGCTCTGCTATGCTTATGTTAGCAATCGCCTTCAGTGTTAAATATCTTCATATAATAATCCTATGTTAATAACATAATAACGAATATATAAAAAAAGGAAAGAAAATCAAAATGGCTGCCTGGATATGTAAAAACTTGGGAGGATTGCATTGTGACAACTTATCTGTACATACAACATATATACTTTGATCCGTACAAGATATGGCTTCAATAAATCTATTTTGCTACGTGAGGTTTGAGGGGGTTAAATATCATAAAGCATGCCATGCATATCTCTTTTTCTCTACTTGTACGTCAATGCGTATATATATATATATATATATATATATATATATATATATATATATATAAACTGAATGTCTGTATTTGCGTGTGTGTCCGGTCACAAATAGGCTCCTATATGGTTGATTATTTTAAAAAAAAATGATTACATATAATGATAGAAGATGTATGGAGACACAGGAATAGGAATGTTTGATCTGGCAGAACGGTGGTTCATTAAACATTTGGGGCCTGCGTTCGAGCTTCGTCCAAATAGTATGGAAATAAAAAAAATTAAAATTAAAAATAAAAACGTTTTCAAGTGTTTTTGATATAGATGTGCATAAGAACACTTGGATAAGTATGTTTTAACTTAAATAGGGATGGTATAATAAAATTATGGGGGCTGCGTCCGCGCCTGGTCTCAATTGAATGAAAATTGGCACACACTTTAATAAAGACTTTTCATATCTATCTGCGTAAGTGTACTATATAATCATGTTTTAGTTTCAAGAAATATGATATAATAAAATTATGGGGTGTTCGTTCGCGCCTGACCTCCATAGAATGGGTATATGTCACAAAGTTTAACAAGGTGTTTTAATATAGATTCACAGAATATTGTGAATTTCTTTTCAGTGTGAACAGGTATGGTATAATAAATGTAGGGGGTGTATCTATATTATTTTTACTTTCATCATATTTTTATTTGGTGTTGATACCCCCAAATTCGAAGCTATCTCTTTACAACCCTTCCTTTTCATGACCAATCATAATTTCCTAAATCAGAGCCCATTTTCTGTAGGCTGTTTTTTTAACCCAGTAAACGACGGGTATTTTTGCTAGTAACTCTCTCTCTCTCTCTCTCTCTCTCTCTCTCTCTCTCTCTATATATATATATATATATATATATATATATATATATATATATATACATATATATATATATATATATATATATATGTCTATATATATAAACGAGTCTGGGTGTATGTACACAGTGGGTAGAAAAAGTATTTGGTACATTGTTAAAATAAAATTTTACATATTTTTCAAAACATACCAACATTGTTTGTAGGGCATTTACACTATATTTCTGAAGAGATTTCTGTTTGAAAACAAAAACAATTTCATATATATTTAATTGACAAATAGTTCTATCAATATATTTTCTATATGCAAAAGTATGTAACACATTATTAACAGTTGTATGCCCTGTGTTTACACCTTATAACATTCAGACGCTTTATATAATTGTCTACTTGTTACTTACAAGCACTTAAAATAGTTTCAGACATTCCTCTTCGCAAACTGTCTTCAGTTTCTTGATATTCTTGCGATCTCTTGCATACACACTTTACAGTTTTCCGCATGTTTTCGATTGGACTCAAGTCGGGTGACTGGCAGGGTTTCTGTAGAACACAAATGCCATTGAGGTTAAACAGTGTTATAGTTATTTTAGCATTGTCTTTGGGACTATTGTCTTGCTTGAAGATAAGAGTGACTGCCTAATTCTTAATCTGCGGTGATTTGAACAGACGTGTTGACAAAGTTTCCGTGTACATTGCTGAATTTCTTTCCTTTCGTTGTTTAAAATTCCTCAAATTGTATTTGCAGAGAAGCAGCCGCAAATTATCACAGTTTCACATTCAAATTTTACAGGGAGAATTGTATTAGATGAGTTGAATTTCAAGCCCTTTTCTCAAATTTTCGTTTCACCTGACAAAATAAGTTTGTTCTATTATAATCCGATTCACATTGATATTTATACATAAATTTCAAACGATTTTTCCCGTGCATAAGAGCAGCAATGGACTCTTTCTCGGTTACTTAAAATACAGGCATGTACGATTCAATGATGATCTTGATCGTCCTTGCTTACTTCAATACCTGTTTTCTGCAAACAGTTCTGAATTTCCTAACGAGTCAAAAATGGGTCTTTCTTTACATTGCGAGAAATTAAACGAGCCCTAACCTCATTTAATTTATGTGTTCGACAATTTTTGTGTTAATTTTTAGTATTATCATCCGTTTTTTTCCAATTTCTCACGAGAACCCTAACTGTGCTCACCAGCAAATTTAATTTTGAAGCTATTTTTCTTCATTAGTTTCCATCTTTCTACGTTGCTTTGATTTACTGCAACATATCATTAGCCACTCCCTTTGTTTTATCAATTTTAAACAGTAGGAAAAGAGGAAAACTGCCTGAGGTGTGTAATCAACTAACCTATAAGACGCCCAACCCCTTAGATGCATTCTGATTGGATGAAATACGCTTAAAATGAACACAAAGCCGCCTATATGTGAGTAAAAAAAGTTAGTGGAATGTGCTATTGAATTAAAGCATTAAAATTCTGCAGCATTTAAATGTGTTCTTTGACTAGGAGTTTCGGCATTCATCAATTTTATTTTTCCGTATATTATTTCCTTTAAAACCTTTTTTAAGACAGAATGCTGGTTGTTCTTCCACAAAGCCTTTTAAAAACGTTTATCAGAAATTTCGGGAAAGATTCTTGACAAATTTGAACGTTTCCTCTATAAGAACACGATTGTTGCAAACCTCCTGTTCTATTCCCTTCTACTACATTTTGCGACCTCTTTTGTTCTAAGAAAAGTGTGTATATCGCTGTGTTGCTTGTTATAGTTTCCTATTTTTTTAGAAAGATTTGAATATTAACGAAACGTTTTTCGTGTAATCTAGTTTTCATAAATATTTTGTTTTTACAAAAACGTGCTTCTCTTTAGCTCTTTCTCCTCCAAACAATCTTTCTTTTACTCTATTTATTTACTCGTATTTTAGCGGCTTTCAAGATCAATGTCAGGTACTCGTTATTATAGAACTACACCGCAATCAATGCTTGTTTTCGTTGCAAAAAAAAGACACATAAACACTTAGGTAAAGAAATTAAAGTGACTATGTGGTATGTAAAATTCAGGTTACGAATGTCAAATACTCAAACACTGTTTCATAAAAATATATTGAATTAAGCATAGTTTTTGTGGTAATATTTTCTTTAATATTTTCCGCGTGTTGCAATAAAATATCTCCAAATTTACATGTGATCCCCCGTGAGTCACTTGTTAAAAATTAGTAACCCCTTCTAATTATTATTTGTTATTTTTTTTACACTTTAAAAAAATCTTGTTGATTTATTCATTCAACCCAGAATAATACGCTAACACATCCCATATCTATCTATCTATCTATCTATCTATCTATATATATATATATATATATATATATATATATATATATATATACGTAGGTAGATGGGTATATATGTGTATGTATATATGGTTGTATATGTGTATATAGATATATATGTATATGTGGGTATATATATATATATATATATGTATATATATATATATATATATAATTATTATAGTTGTTAATGTGTGAAGTTCGTAATCATTGTCTGCCTTCTGATGATGAGAGTTTGTGTACACACATTTTATTAAAAAAACACAAACAAACAAAAAACACTCCAGCCGTTTGAAACGCGGTTCGGTCTATTTGGAGTGTTCGTCTTATTCTTTGTATATTTAGTTGTAAATAATGTGTGAAGTTCGTCATCATTGTATGCCTTCGGAATGTTAGTTTTTTTCGTACACACCTTTCACTTAAAAAATAAATCTCCAGCAGAGTGAAATGCTGTTCTATTCATTTGGATTGTTTACCTGATTCTAGGTATATTTTGTTTGTTTTGGTATTTGATTTTATCACACTTTTTGAATTTTACCACCCAACCTAATCCTGATTATTGAGGATATATGACTTTTGGAACGCCTCATCATGCGTATTTTACATGTATGTGAATGTGTACGTGTGTGTTATCATATGTATCTGCATGCTTATAATGTGTACCGCTATGTGTGTATGTTTGCATGTGTGTTGTCATGCATATGTATGTTTGCACACATTCTATGTGTATGCATGCATGTGTCAATGCATGTGTTTATTTCCATGATTGGGAGAGTTCCTGGAAAACGTGGCGAAGGCAACACTTCTAGGAGAAGAAAATATCTGCATTAAAAGCCCATAAAGCGGGAGACCATTACCCACATTAACCTGTCTGCATTGCAACTGGTTGCTGGCTATTTTGCTCTTGCTTTTGCTGAACCCCAACATTTTGAACCGAGATAGAGATTTACCTGTCGTACCAAGCGAAATCTCTTTAACATAATCTTTAGAAAGATGCTCCTACGTAGTCCTATAGCAATGGAAAAGTTGTGACGCGTTTAGGATTTAAATGCTGGAAGCATGTAATGATTGACCTTCCATCATTATATATTTGCACTTGTGTATATATATATATATATGTGTATGTGTAAAACGGCTTGTGTATGTATGTGTATACGCATATATATCTGTTTTTATGTACATGTTTATATATGTGTGTCTATGCATATGTTTATGTTTGTGTATAAATGCATAGATATGTATGTATAAGCATGTATTTAAATGTATGTGTAAGTACATGTGCATACGTGTGCACGTATTTTTATGTGTATATGTGTGTTTGTATTTGTAAATATGTGTATATACGCGTATGTACTTGTGAATGTATGCATTTGTGTATGTAAATGTATTATGTATTGTGCGTGTATGCGTACGTAATATGTATTGTGCATCTGTGTTTGTTTGTATGTATATATATATATATATATATATATATATATATATATATATATATATATATATATATATATATATAGACGAATGACCGTCTTTAGTGTGGTGTCTGCTTGAGTGTGTTAATTCGCCGGTAGAAATGTTTAAGGTTTGTTAGGGCAAATGAACTTAAAGCGGCTGAGAGAGTTGCACTTGTCTAACGTAGCAATCATTATATAATATATATATATATATATATATATATATATATATATATAAGAAATATATAGATAAAAGATATGTATGGATATATCTATATACGTATGCATATGTATATATCGGTATATTTATATATCG
>NC_136492.1:128249518-128254518 GCF_053919585.1 Euprymna scolopes
ATGTAGACGAATATGTCTATACCAATAACTGTATGCATAAATGGGTGTGTAAGTGTGTGTATACACGCACGTGTACGTCCACGTTTGCGTCCGGGGGTACATGGGGTACCGATGTATATGTGCACGTACCTATGTATACGTGGGTTGATGTGAGAGTATATGTGCCCGCTGCCTGCTGTCCACAAACGTATGTGAGAGCGTGGAGCTGTGTACATATGTCGATGCATGTGTTAACGAATATTGGTATCTGTGTGTGCACGTGCTCTTGCATGTATATATATATATATATATATATATATATATATTTGTGTGTGTATATATATATATATATATATGTGTGTGTTTATATATGTGTGTGCGTGAGGATGCGGGTATGTCTGAATAAATACGCCCACATGGGCCGTGTATACGCCTCCTCGGTGATAGGGGCGCCGATGTGTGTATGTATCTGTGTATGACCGCATCCATGATTGCGCACACATACCCAATTTTAGCATCTTAATGGAAAATTGTACACAAGCTGGAGCGACGCGGGTGTCTATGCATGCATGCTCACATATCTGCACATATGGGCACGTCAGGTGGAGATGTGTGTGTACATGTGAACGTTTCTTTAAGTATATACGTGTGTACGTGCGCATGTGTGTGCTCGTGCGCGTGACCGGTAGATAACCTTCTCCAACATAATTAACAACAAACAAAAACTAAATAAATAAACCGAATCATTGTCCCCCGCCTCCGAACCTAAGCGAACACCCAACAGGTCAAGACATACTTATCAAAAAATCATCTCACCAACGAGACGCCAAAAACTTTAACATTAAGACTCAAATTTGAACGTAACCCCATACCCTATCCCCACATATTCCACTTCCCACTTCATGTATCACTATGCCCTCAGCAACACCAGAAATTAACTTCCCAGACACTCCCCCACAAGTTCCTTAAACTCCAAAACTTAAATATTACCGACATACCAAGCCCCCCTCCCACATTTCCCATTTGTCCCCGCTCTTCTTGTACCTCTTCCCTGTTCACTTTTTCACCCTTTCATCCCATAACCACGAAAATTTCTGTAAAAGTCCGAGGAAGCTACAGACGGACAAAAAACGGCCGGCTAGCTCAAATTATAAAGTAACTTAACAGAAAGGTACGGTAATAAAAAATAAAACGCATGTTTGCTCTACAACAGTATTGATATCTTTCTTCAGTTTTTTATTAATTACCATTTCTACTATAATATAGATATATAATTTGTGTGTTTCATTCAATTTGGACCGAAAACCAAGCAGAGCGCTACTTTGAAGTAGGGGACTACATTCGGGGACATAACTAGCAGAGGTATTATGAAGGGAGATGAGTAGCAAGATATCTGTTAACATTACACATGAACACCTGCTTATTAGTATAGTAGGCAAAGCAGAACCCCGGAAAGGAGGTCCAAATTCTGAAAAAGAAATTATTGTAGTACTATGGCTTCTTGCACGTAGGTGTGTCTACGTTGAAAGAATGGGATTAAGCTTCAGGTCGCATTTGTAGGTCTATTTCCTCAATGGAACAGAGGTTGAAGTTTAGATGACAGTGCAGGACTGCAGGACATATGTTGCCGACTCTCTTTTAAAATCTGCCAAGGAATGAGAGACAAGTAGCAAATACTGTGTGAGAACAGTACGCCATACATGTGCGAATGTAGGCTTTAAAAGGGTAACATAATGCAGTTAGGCGTAGACAGCTTTATAACACGGTAGAAAGAGCTAACCTTCTTCGCAGCCGCCTTTGCAATGCTCTCAATGCATCCATTTCAGTTCAAGTTTCCTATACACGTTAGCCACTGGAATTTAAAGGATGTACTTTGGGGTAATGTGTTCTTGATATTGCTATTAATACTAGTGCAATTTTCTTGTAATTATTACATGATTAAGGTTAGTCTTGGAAGCATTTTATATTAGCATCCATTTGTGTACCCATTCCACTGAAGCTTGCATGTAATCCGCTAGTTTTCTGCCATGTTCTTAGATATGTGTTAATTTGTTTTCCCCTCAAGTTTTCATAGAGAGTAGTGCCATCAGCAAATATACCAATCGCAGAAACAATTTTATCAGGGTGGTCATTTATGTGTATATATATATATATATATATATATATATATATATATATATATATATATATACATATATATATATAATTTAAAGGAGATTAGAACAATAGTCTAAAGAGCTGAGTGTATTTTAATGTAACAGTGAAATTACTAGTTTACTTAAAATACAGGAAATAGAAAGTGCTCGTTGTAATTTAGATATATAATAAGCTCGATAGTTAAATGTCCTTGAGCTAATTCAACATTAAGTAATGTGCATGATAATTTAAAATTTAAAAATCAAATTATAATTAAATTAAAAATCCGTTTCATAAGAAGGAACAATAGCAAAATCAATTATTATTACTTAATATATATATGGGTGTGTATTTATAGATATGTGTGTTTATATATATATATATATATATGTGTGTGTGCGTGTGTGTTTATATATATATGTGTGTATGTGTTTATATATAGATATGGGTGTGTTTATATATATATATATATATATATATATATATGTGTGTGTGTGTTTGTGTGTTATATGTGTGGGTGTGTGTGTGTTTATAGATGTGTGTATATATATGGGGGTATATATATGTTACATAGGGGTTTCATTGAGAGAGTCTTAGTGAGAGAAGCTTCTTGTAAGAGAGATTTATTAAGAGGGATGTTGTAAGACTCCGAGAGAGAGAGAGAGAGATGTTGTTGTAAGAGACTTAGAGTAGAAGAGAGATTGTTCGTTTATAACGATTCCTATTTATTAAATGTTCATTCCTTTAATGTGTTTACGGAAGAAGAAGAACCTCTTGGAGTGAAGGGATAGTGTTCAGACATTGTGTAGACATGAGGATGTTGAGACGTGTATGTAAATACATTTTATAACACAAATATGTAATACAATTTCACTTTACCTTTTCGTAAGAATCATAAGACAAGACGAGCTTTACAAAACACATGATAGTTTATTTCGTCACGACCGGCCGTTTCCATCACCAAGAATTCAAAGTCTCACATTTTTCCTTGAAGTGACATCTCGCTTCCTAGACGCCTGACTGTCTCTCTCCGAGTTTTCTCACTGACTGACTAACTCTCAAGTTTTTTTCTCTATTCCTAGAACTTTCTCTTTTCCGTGAAGTCATGCAGGTTTTAAAACATGTTCCTTCTTTCACGTGCTCTGGGCATACGTGTCCAAAACTTTTCCTATTTCTCAAAAGGAATTTTAACCTTTATTCAGTAAGCTATTTATCCAATATGTTAAAAACATTATCTTATAAGCTGCATTCTTTCAATTTAAAATTTCATAACAAACTTGATAGTTAACATTCTTTCCTTGAAATATTTATCTATATTCTAAACAAATGTTTATTTTACATTTTTAACTTCTCACACGTAATCTATTTCTAAACCTAGATTACGAGGTTCGAATATCGCCTATGCTATTTTATTTTCATTTTAACTAAATTCTCTATTTTTATACTTACATGAAAAGGGACAGCCCTTATCATGTAACATCCCTCCCTTCCATATTTAAAAAAAAAATTATGCATTTTTAAATTTAGTACATTTTTTTTTTTATTTTTACATCTACACAACCACACGGCTAGAAAAACCAGGCTAAAAAACACAAAAAAATCTCTTTCAGTCGGGCGACTTCACAATTATTTATTTTTGTATAAGATCAGAACCTTTCTGATCTTCGTGGCATTTACTTTTTGGGTGTAGGGTCTTTACCTATAATTCACATCAACTATTTTCCAGCCACCCATATGCTGCAGACTAGAGGTTTTCACCCAAAATTCTTCTGATCTCTCTTTCCGCATGGTAAGTCTTATAAAGTATGTTTTTTTTATTCAATAACTATCTTATACGGGACATACCAAAGTTCATATACTTAAATCTTTGTGGTTGGCTTCAGAAGTTTAAGACATACCTTTTTTCTCTCATACGGCTTCACTCGGATTTCCTTGCTTGGATTCTTGAAACTTCGACGAGGATTTAGAAATATCACCCCTAACTAACTAACACCTTTGCGCCCAACACCTTAATAGCGCTCTAAATACTATCTAATAGCCCGATTTTTTTTTGTGATTTTTCTTTTCTCTCACCAGCTTCTAAGATCCAGCAGATATATCCCACATTCATGCTTCTCTAAAAAAAAATAAGGTGATATCTTTCTTACGTAATCTACGGCATATTTTTGATTGTCTCTTACTTCATTATGCTATATGTGATTGCCTCGGGATTACCTCTCATGGGTTTACTGGTCACCTTAAGAATTTTCGTATTCTTTCCAACGCCTGTTTATTAATTTAGCCAAGTCTTACTTACCACTTGCTTTGAGTCATTTCGTGCAACCAGCTTATTTTAAGCACTTAATTAACCAGGTTCCCAAATTTTTGTATAGGGGCATTTCTTGTGCTTATCAGTCCCTACGAAGTCACTTTGCTTGGAGAAATTATTTTAGGATTTCTAAAAAAAAATAACAACACCAAATGCTAAAAAAAAGCATCTTTCTTACGGCTTACTAAATCTAAAACCGCTCTAAATACCCGTTTACCTAATTTTAATTCTTGTCCTCCTTCTAAAATTCTAACGGACTCTGCAACACAACCATACGTCTTAACTAGTTTTATTTTCTCCTATACTGTTTAAATATAATGTATATTTACTGCTGACTTTGAATTCTTGCTGTAAACATCAATAAGATTTACATACATCAGACAATTTACAATATTTGTTCAAAATCATAAAACCATTAAAAAAAAAATACCTTAATATATTTAAACATTTTGCAACAGTTATACATTTTTTCAACAACAACAAAAACGAAATCATCTGTAACAAACAACAATTAAACAGTCTGTCCAAAAAAGTGTCCCTTTTTTTCAAAAACAAAACCAATGAAACACACAAAAAA
>NC_136492.1:128262018-128282018 GCF_053919585.1 Euprymna scolopes
ATAATAAAGGTGACATTGGAGCAAAAATGCAAACGGAAATGACTACTCATAAACTAAAACAGAACACGATAAAGAAAACGTATATTCTTAATAGAATACTCTTATTTTACATAAGCGTGACGGACACGTTTAGACTCATTTAAATTTTAGTGTTAAGATATTAGGGAACATTTTCTGAATGTATACAATACTATGTGCCCGCTTAATTTAAATGAAAGCATTATGTATGGACGGAATGCCTAATAATCTATATGAAACAGCATATAATTATACCTAAAAATCAAATATAATGAAACGACCATTAAACTTGTTCTAATATAAAAAGCTGAAAAATAGCATATTTTACATGCAGGTGTCTATGCCGAGAGAACATATATTTCACATATGTATACCTGATGATTATATGTGTATGACTACTTAATCGTATAACTAACTGCCGCAGGAAAATAAAATTAATAACATAGTAATGAACAATATTGAATAACGCGGTTAGTCGAACGGGAAGCTTCTATCACGTCCATAATAATAAACAACGCAATATATTCTTAGATACCTGAGTGCGGTATGTAAATTGCGTAGTATTAAGATATGTGAAATACATATACGAAAACTATATGTATATTATTTTAATACCAAAACGTATTAAACTTCAAATAAAAGCGCGACAGACGTGAATTATTTTTGGTAAAGACCTTGTCGAAAAGCCATCACAATCTAAAGCAATATATGCCACAACATTTTTCCATTTTTACCTCTAGCGTTAGATGCAATCTTACTCTCTTTTGTACGTTTTAAATGTTGTTTATTTTAATGAATTTGTCTACATAATACACAAGGTGGTGACAAATTATTTATAATTATTATTGTGCCAGTGTTATACAAACCAGACAATCTTAAAATTAGAGACTGGGCGGCAAAGTTGTGCCCTTTTTTTTAAAAAAGCAAGGCCGATAGTCATTAGTCACGTGCTCTCGTGTAATGATGAATGCATGAATGTAGGATTGACATTAAATTCTTAAAGACAAACGGTAATGACTAAAAAATGGCCCGAAATGACTTAAATAAATAAAAAGTAATTTACTTCGAATGACTTTAATGAACTTAAGGATGAATTGAATGTCCTTAAGAATGACTTTTATGCTTAAAAAATAACGGGACCCCTTCAAAAACTACTTGGATGATCTGGAAAACAACTTGAATTGCTTTGGGACTGACTGGTTCTTAAGTGGATGATCATTTTAAATTAAATTAATACATAAAAGTGATCGCCCACTTTATATCACAAAGTTACAAACATATATACAGCATGTAGTAAGAACAGATACTACGGTTTGATCTTTGCCAAAAGGCCAAAAAAGCGTATTTATTTGCTCACCCACCGAAAAAAATAGGCACAAGGCCGATTTTAATGTTAGGAGTGAAGGGGAAATAGGGACCAGCTCCCCGGGGAGTAGGGGAGCCTGATAGTGGCAATTGGTATGAAGGGTTGCCACTACATTGACCAAGGTCTTATATGTGGGGTTGATATGTTTTTGCTCCCCCACCGAGCAAATAAGGTACAAGGCCTATTTATAATGTGAGGAGTGAAGGCGAAATGGGGACGAACTCCCCGGGGAGTAGGGGAGCTGGATAGTGACAATTGGTATGTTGGGTTGCCACTACATTGACCAAAGTCTGAAATGTGGGGTTACCCCCACATATCGTCTTTGCTTGCAGTAATTGCCGCAATAGATACTACACTTTAATCTTGGCCAAGAGGCCAAGAAAAAAGGTTAAACAGCTAAGAACCACATCTAATAACAACACACCTTGATTTTAACCAAAAAGGCCAAGCACAAATGTGTTACGGAAGGATCGACCGTCCGATCGACAGACCGACCAATCGACCGACGGAGCGACGGTGTGACATATTGATATATATTAGTAAGCGGGAATATTTTTCGACGATTTACTATAATTAAACCATAAATTGAATCACACTCAAGCCTTATCTCTCATAACATTTCGGACACAACACATATTAAATTATAACGGACGTTTATAAGTATGCAGAAATAACAATAGTATAAAGAGGAAAATATGAGAAGAACTTATTATTAAGAATACATCATACCGAGGCTGAAAACATGGATAATGTTTGTTTTTTGTTTCTTTTTTTACTTCTTGTAGACTGTTTTGAAGTTAGTTCGATATAAGATACAATATCAGAATCACATGGGAACGCTAGTGTTAGAGTAAACAGGGTTTTATATGAGTGAGAGATAAAAAAAGCAAGCCAAAAATTGTGAGATAAGATATTCACACATTGTTGTTGTTGTTATTATTATTATTATTATTATTATTATTATTATTATTATTATTATTATTATCATCATCATCTCCGCATATGGAGCTTTTACACAGGTCTTCAAATACCTCTCCTTGCAAAGAAACATCCTGTGCTGTTGCCTAGAAGCAGATTGGGAACAAGTCTCTCCAGATTTTTAGTACTCACCACTTCTTTCGAATAACATTTGCAACAGCCGTTTAGCTTTGATTTCTCGCTACCATCGGCCATTAGTCTCCACTGGATTTTCAGTGGAAGTAAGCCTCTCCAATCTTTTCACTCTTGCCACTTGAAGGTCTGTTAAGCGCTCTCCGTCTTTTCATCCTCCTTGATCATTCGTGACTATTTGGAATCAGTCTTGGTGGTGATGGGGCGATTATATGGAATAGGTGAGAAGGTCGAGAACTTATAAATATGTAACTTCAATGTTCTAGCTTCCTTGTAACGATTCTTAGTCTTTTGCATCTGCAGCATTTTTCTAGACTGCGCATATATCCTGTGTGTAATAGTCTCCGAATTCAAGAGTTGTCCTTAATATTTCAGTCGTTTTTGATTATTATTATTTGTTTTATATTTCGAGCCTTCTTTTTTTTATAATTTCTTCCAATCTTGTTTTTGGGCTTCCGAAACTGAGGCTAGTACTTGTATTAATATCGGTACTATTTTGATTTTCTTTGTCATCCATATCCCTTTCAGTTTTCTGGCTAGCTCTGCTATTTGCTCCGTTTCCCCTTTTCTTTGATAGTATATCTATGGTCAGCTTGAACAAACATTCTTCGATTTCTCACGACTTTTAATTTTGTTACTTTGCATGACATCCGATTTTCTAGATTAGATGGGGTTATCTGTTTCTATGTCCATGCCCCACACGATTTTGTGATTACAGGTTTAAATACTGTTGTCAGCTTATTCTAGTTCCTTTTGACGTTGTGTTCGAGTTCCGGGTGTTTGCATGGTTCCCAGTGTGCATCTTCCCCACTTAGATGTGTCTTTTCTGTATCTATTTTGTTTGAGTGTACGGCATTCGCTTACTATATTGTTTATCGCTTCGTCACTTTTCCCATATCGTCTGTATGTGTAGTATTTTGTGTTTTGTTGACCTTCGTTTGATGTGGTTGGTTCTTATCGAGTTATCTTGTACAGCAGTTATTAGGGATGCAGTTTCTTGTTTTACGTGTTTTGTTTGACATTGATGTCCAAGTGTTTTTATTTTACTCATCTTTTGTCATTTTTAATGAATGTTCGGTGTAGCTGTTTCTATTCCCTTATTTCTGTTCTCGTCTTTTCCTTTGCCTTTCTGTATTGTTGATCTATTCCAAGTCGTTCGCGGCCATCACTATAATTTTAGTGTTCTGCATTATGTAAATTTTTAGTTCGTTTTTGTGGCATTCACAAAGTTTTATATACACACATTTTTGTCGCGGCATCGTTTCTTATCACGTAGAGTCGCTGAAAGTTGTACTTTGAGTGTAGTCCATTATGCGTGGTCATGAGTTACCTGGTCTTCGAATCGACTTTTCTCAGTATTTTTAGCTGCCCCTATGAACGGGCAAGGGTACCTTACTAGTTGTACTGCCCATGCATTTATACTTTTTATTAGCTTGATTAGATCATTTATGAGGCCTGCTTCTAGAATCCCCAAGTATTTATAGTAGTTCGCACTTTTCCATAGGAAACTCCTTTTGGATATCCAGGTTCAGGATATTGAAAGCGTCTATTTGAGTCTATGTTTGCAGTCCTTGCTGACAACCCTGGAAAATCTCATCCGTATGCTCCGTATTTAAGTATTCAGGCAATCTGTGGCCTCCCTCTCAATACAGATCAATAAGTCCTTGAGCTTCATGAGCAAAATTTTGGAATGATCTTGATCAATTATGCAATGGGGAAAGACGGCGTAATTTTATTTTTATGCATCTAAAACTAAGCTTCTATCTGTACATCATAAACACTCTGAGCTCCGCCATGCATTAGTCAAAATAAACGTAGTGAAGGCTCTTTGTTTTGAAACATTCTAAGTTTAACCTGTACTTTTAATCTTATGGAGCATACGGATGAGATTTTCCAGGGTTGTCAGCAAGCTAATCCCCTCAAATTGACGCTTAAAAAGCTTTGTAAGTATGATATCTTGTTCTGGTTTAGGTTTGTTTAGCACTTTAATTGGAATGCAGTAATGCCCAGTTGCTTTACAGGAATCAAGGTTTTGGAATAACTTTTGAATATTGTGAACAGATATTTGTGTGTCGCACAGCAGTTTGTCAGATACATGTAGAAATGAAAGAGTGTTTTAGCGGATACAGCTTTAAGGTTGCTAATGTTGCTGGGAAAATGATGTGATCTATCTACAGCTCCCGTTGATATATCATTGCTTATGCCTTTCTTTCTGTGTATAAAAGAACGTCCAAAGATGAAGTATTGTTGCCACATCTGGGCAGAAGTTGAATAATTAAATAATCCTACCTTGACAAAGTTCCAAATCGTCTTCGCAGCCTAGTTAGTGATGCCTTTACTCTTCCCTGCAATGTCTCTTCTAGAAAAAGAGACGTTGCAATCCGGTCTATTTTATGGTTATTTCCATGAAAAGTTCTCGTCTGAGCACCAGTCTATGGTCGATTCCGTCAAACTGTCACGAAAAACCCTTGTCTAGCTGAAACCACTGTTTATAATTTCTACCACGTCTTATGTATGCTGAAACATAGATGCATGGTCTATCGAAAACGATCTTAACGCCTGTAGCGTTCTCATTTCATTAAATTGTTTTTTTAAACCACTACAATATGGCCGCCTTTAAGTCCAATCATATCAAGTTCTTAAGGAGCCGTCTACAAAAGTTACTTGATTTACAAAGTTCTAACAATAGACGATTGCTACAATATTGTCCCATTACCTATGTTCACTCCTTAACTCTTATCCGCGCGTGACCAGCTGACATTAGTAAGTGGTAAAATCATTTGTAAAAACAATATGCCAATATATTTACTCGTCAGTATTCAACTAGTGTATAAATGCGCTTGAAATGTTCCCCTAAATAATTAAGCTGGCATCTATTTCAGCTATGTTCGGATATGCAGTTCTGTTGTGCTATATATCATAGTACTTTGTTGAGATTTGCCGAACTGACTTTTAAATCAGTTCATACTTAATAAGTGGTATAACAACAATAAACCAAGTTTTTAATCAGTTGTCTTGGGGTTTCTGATTATTTATTTGTTTATCTAAGACATATAACCTACCTTAGGCCATATTGATGGCAGCAATCAAGCGCTGCTACACAGAATTCCTACTCGACTAATCGTTTAGCGAAGATTTTACTAAAACATTATACTACCCGTTTTATCTGTGTTACATGGTATTATATTTTTTGTGCTTGTATGCTATTACTTCTTAATATTTTGAATATTATCGAGACATCCATTTATTTCGTTTGTATTCTATACAACATAAATTGTAATATCATCAAATGTTGTTCTTATATTTCATTTTATTGTTTGTTTTAACTCATATTCTGTTAAGAAGTATTTATACGTTAATAATTGTTCCGTTTATAATGTTAGAAAATAGCAGGTAAAATGTAAATTACATATGATCTATCTATTAATTTATCCATCAATCTATGCCTCTATCAATCTATCCATCTATCAAGTGATAAGTCGACCCACTCAGTCGTTTTCATTTGCTAATAACAGAAATATTGTTGTTGTAATATAAGTTTAGCTGAAACATAATTATGTAAATAGTTAAGTAATCTGTTTATAGATTTAGCTGTAGTTAGCAATAAACATAAGAATTTAGAAATCTAAAACAAGAGTTGATAAGTTACAATGTTCACGCCGCATTCAGAGATATAATTAAAGGTAGCCTTAAGGAGACCTGTCCTGTAATCGGCTATATCACTAGAACTGACAGGTAAGGAAGTTGAATAAGGATTTGGTAATCAAAGTTTGCAAATGGGGGGGCGAGCCTAGCCACACACCACGTGTAGATACGAAGCAGTCATCGGTAAACAAATTGAGACACAAAAAAATGTATTTATAAAACTCAAGTAGTTTTAATGTGGTCAACAAAGAAAGAAAAAATTAGCTATGTCTCAATCGTCTTATTGTATGCTGGGTATAGCTCACAACTTGCAAAACCCGGAAAACAAAGACAGACAGGGTTAAAGTTCTTCAATATATAATCCAAAGCTATACACCTTAATCTATTAGATTGCATGTAGATCAAATCGCTGAATTCACTGTTAGAATTTGTATGAATCAAGATAAAAAATATATACGGTTAAATTATTTGAAATATGTTTGATATAAGAAGTTTCAAACAATAAATTTATTCCGCTCTATTAAGTGTAGTAGAATTATTTGGAGTAAAGTGTGGATATTAATTTCTGAATTGTTCTCCAAATTGTTTCATTTACATGATTGTTCTTTTTAAGGTAGGTTTACAAGGTTTTCGCTGTCAGTCGGACAATGAATTGTGTTAACAAATCAATATTTCCTACGTGAAGAAACATTACTCAACCTTATATAGCATATTGTCTTGAATCATTTTTTCTATCTCTGCTCATTTATCGCATCAATGTTTTAGCACACTACATTATTTATAAAAACATTAAAAATGCATGGATGATTGACTCTCAAAAATTCTCGTAAAATTTTTAACGTAACAGTGCCTTTCTTTAAGAATAAAGATGCATAATTTATCCAGAAAAAAAATGAATGGAAAGAATTATATACAGTTTTAAATAAAGTATACATAACGGAAAAAAGGAGGAGAAAAGTATTATTTATTGTCCCCTAAAACAAAACGCATATGTTATAATGCTATCGTTATGCCGCTCATCCAAATAATGCCATAGTTTGCGAAAATGTATTTAAAAAAACATCACAATTGATAGAATTGACATTGAGCATATCTAAATTAATATTTGTTTGTATAATGGCCAGAAGACATATATAAAAATACGATTAATTGTAATATCCTTATATTCTGTTAATTATATTTTTCCACTGCATAACTGTTGTTCGATGCTATTGCTGATGGTTTGGATATAAATAAATAAATCAAAAACAGCAGGAAAACACTACTATACGGTTGTTTACCTTGTTAATACTGTATACATTAATGACAACATGTTAAGGACTATTAGCTGCATAAACTCATTTATATATTATCCTCATTGACGTAAGGACATAATACATCTAGAATGTCTACACAATTGAATGGCCCGCTTGATTGCAGGAACGATTAGTACAACGTATCCTTACCTTCTATCACCTCTCCCATTAATTCACCTTCAAAGTAATTCTGGCAATACACCCAGTTATACATACTTATTGATAGAAGTGCTTCAATGTGGAACTGATCCATAGTAATGTCATACTTATAAGTTTATTGCACAAGAACAAGTCAAGATATCATAGGCTGCGCTCTACTTTTCGTCAGTTAGCTTTGATTAGTGGTTACTGCAGTGTATTTTTCTCCATATTATTAACACGTTCCTTGCGTATACGGACGCAGTCAAGTGTATATTATTATACAACATGTTTTATTTTTATTCTCCTGTTGTAACGATATAAAGTTGTTTTTTTTAAGTTAGGTAGTTTCATTTTCTGTCTGATACCGAATGATTTTAACAAACCAATACGCATACGTTATACATATAATATAAATAACAATGAGTAAGCGTAATTAAAATGAACCTTCTCGAGGTTGTACCTGAAATATCTGCTGTGATTCTTTAAATGATGGATAGAACTCTTATTTATATCGTGTTGTTTGTTCTTAAATATTACTTTTTTTTGTTTAATGAGGTCTCTCTGATTTACAGCATCTAAATGCATCTATAACTAAACTCCTATATTTACATCATCAACGCTCTGATCCCACTCTGGCTTCAATTGAAATGGATGGCTCTCGTCTAGGAGAAGTCCCATGTTTTGACAAGCTTCTGGGCTTGACTTTCACTCCTGATCTGAAATGGAACACGTACATCAAGTCTGTTGCCAAGGTCGCTGGAAAGATGGTGGGATCCTTCTACCGCTCCAAAAGATACCTCACTACTGATGCAATTCTCTATCTATATAAAAGCCAAGTACGTCCAAGGATGGAATACTGCTGCCATATCTGGGCAGGAGCTGCTAAAACCAGCCTACCCTGCCTTGACAGAGTACAAAATAGACTTCGTGGCTTAGTGGGGAATGCACTTTTCACTTCCCTGCAACCTCTCTCCCACAGAAGAGACGTTGCAAGCCTATATTTGTTTTATTGTTATTTCCATGGCAAGTGCTCGTCTGAACTCCAATCTCTGGTGCCCCCTCACAAATCTTTTACAAAAAAACACCCGTCTAGCTGAATCCACTGTCAAAAACTTCCCCCACTCTTTATCCATGCCTAAATAAAAACGTAGATTCCATGAAAAAAGCTACTTTCTTAGAACTGCACGCCTGTGGAACTCTGTTTCGTCTGCCTGCTTCCCTCCTGGCAAAAACTTAGATGTCTTCAAGTCCAACGTAAACAAATTACTGATGAACCGCCCCCTTAAGATGACATTTTAAACATCCCCACTAACGTACTGTACTTACAATAACTCGCATCCCTGAGTGGCTTCCTGGCCTTGATAAGTGGTGACCACCTTGTAAAAAATAATCTTAGATTTGAATAGTGTAATAGATTTGCCCTGTATGTTCATCCTCATCCTTTTGTTTATCTTTTTTTAGCTTTCCGTTTATTTCTTCTTCTTTCTTCTACTTCTTCGTCCACTTCTTATTTTCTTTTATCATTATTATATTTGTTTATAATTTCGTTAGTGGGAGTGGTTGTAGTTTGTAAATGAATTTGATTCACTTTGCTTGTTTAAGTTCGACAAGTCATATTTGTTTTCCTGTATGGGCATCAGCTGTTAATCCTTGTACCGAACAAAATATCGTCAATATTAAAGTACTCACGCTTATAAATATTCAGACATTAAAGTGTTTTATTTTTATATTATGGAAAAAAATACGCGATTAATTCAAAGCTATAAGACATTTAAAAACAGACACATTTTATGTTTTAGAAAAAAAAACAACATAAAATAAATCATCGAATACAATCCAAGAGACTTTGATGAATAATAAAAAAAAATAGTTACAGAATTTGGCATATAGACTAATGATCCTGTATGAAAAGAATACCTCACAGTTTGGAATCTGTCCAATTGATTTTTGCATTGTTTTTTTTTTCATTTGTTACCATAAAAAATAGAAAAGTGTTACGAATTCAATGCAATCGAAAAAAATCGAACACTTAATAGATGGTACCTAAAATAACCAATTATACGAATCAATAAAAATATAATGTGGTATATATATATATATATATATATATATATATATATATATATATATATATATATATATATATTTAAACTCTTTATTGAATAATATTTTTGTATCTATTTGATAAATACTAAAACTGTCACATCTTTTTTCTTTATATCGTCTTTACAATTTTATATAAAATAAAGCGCGGGCATTGAATCTGATCAATAAATAATTGACTGTTAATTTTCTGAAATTCTTTTCCATGATCCTTTTATTCTATGTTTACGTTGAAATGTCAAGTACAATTGTTTATTTGTGTTATAAAAACAAATATTGTTTTCCAGCACAAATTGTTTCATAAAATGTCCACAGTAAAGATTATAGATAGAGCGTTTCTGCTTGTGAGATTGTATTAGTTAAAACTTCACTTGGGATATGAAAATTCAAATATGTATTTACCTTGGTAAAAAACAGACTTGAATCCCATCTTATATTATCCATTTATGATTCTTATCCGACGACTTCTGAGGCAAAACTTTAAAAATACACGTACTATCCTGTATTAATTGTTAGTTTTTATCGGCTAAGTTCATTTTCGATAAAAAGATCCATCCTAACGCACACACCAACACACGCACATATATATATATATATATATATATATATATATATATATATATATATATATATATATATATATATATATATATATATATATATGGGGGCAGTCTATTATTTGCTTCTCAAAGCTGAAATGTCAGTTGTGATTTGCGATTTTGGACGTTAAACAAAAAATTGACAGTTAGAATATGACACATTGTGCATGCGATCCTATGCGCTGTTCCATATCTAGACACGCACGTCAGAAACCGCCGTCTTGAGGAGCGCACCTCTGTTTTCGAAAGCACGTAATATTTCCGTGTTTGTCGAACAAACGCATTTCTATCGCAATTTTTTGACCGCTCGTAGATCAAAATACGAAATTGTATTTTTGCATGCACAATCTTGGATGAATGATTCAAGTTTAGTGCGAAGGCAGTGAATAGAAAATATATGTTTCTACCTCGATGGCTTGATGCTAGCGTTTAAATAGAACACATAACGACGTGCATAATGTTCACATGCGTGGTATACAATTATATACAAGTAGTGCAAGAATGTATAAATTTAACATCGGTATAGTTTGAAAATAACATAAATTATTATTTCATTTAAATGTTAATATTTAATGCAAACATTCCTGCATGATATAGATCAAAATATTAGATTTTCAACAAAGAACTTTACAAAAAGATAGATGTTCAAGTTTTACAGCTCTGAACGAAAACTGAATCATTCATGATTTACCTTTTACATATGGCATATATGATAACTATAATCTTATGGAGACTATTTACTAATAGACAGGATTGCAATATCTCATTATTTACATTGATATGTATTCGCATATCCATTTCTGCAAGTGCATCTATTTGTAACGTTTTTCATGAGGTTTATTGTAATATTCGGCATTGTATCTGATAGTTCCATCGCCAAATTAGCCTAAAATAGGAATAAATCGGTATATATATTTTTTCTAAAATTTTGTACGAATGGAATCTACCACGGATTCCAATAGATACATTTACTTGTATTTCAAGAGCCCACCATTGAAAATTCACTCCTTATACTAGAGGAAAGAAAAGATAGATTATAATAATTCGAAATCTCCGTTAGTGTATCGTTGCAAAATAATGGATTAAATGAACGTCTTTATATAATAAATTATTTTATAAATTCTTCCCATTATTTTATACATACATTTGTGACTTGACTACGAAAAATCTAATAATTTTATTGCAATCGATTATACACATTATTTGAATTTTAATTTAATTAATAATAAAGTTAAATACTCATTTAACAATTATTGTTGGGAGTAAACTGAATAAACGTTAGATTTTATTTCTGACACATAATTATATTCACTACAGTTCCTCAATACTTTTTAGAGTACGATTGAAAACGGACATTTTACCAATTTTAGCATTTAATATCTATGCATGTGACTGTAAGTATACATCCATAATTTAAAAAAATATATACATTATCTCTTTTTGGTGAACTACAAGCACTTGTACCCCCTCGACGTGACTACCTCCGACAAACCCGAACATCAGCTAAGTCCCACCACTTCATAGTAGACATCCCGAGGCGTCAGAAGGACTTTTACTCTAATAGTTTCTTCCCCAGAACTGCTATATTTTGGAACTCGCTTTCGAGATTCTGTTTTGCCAACTGTACTAACATGCAGACGTTCAGGTATACCGTTAACGAACTTCTTGCTACTCATCTCTCTCCAAAATGCTCCTGCAACATCTGGCTCCGATATTAGCCCCCTACTTCAAAGATGCACTCTGCCTTGTTTGAGGTGAAAATTGATTAATAAAAAGTCCGCTTTTGATATAACCAAATATTAATAAAAATTGTGAATGCATATATAAATCTTGTCCATCGCTTAGTAATTATTACCTGTTTTTGTTGTTATATAATTAACATAGTTTTCTTATTTTAAGTATATAATTCCAAATTATATACTCATAAATTTTAATCAATTCATATATTGGTTTAGTAGGTTGCATTCTAATTTTCGATATAGTATTAAATATTCGATGAGAAGAGATGCCCTACATTGATATGAAGCATTGTGTAATTTATAAGTTTTACTTGATATATTTTTACATTGATTATAAAATGAATATACTTATATTTATATTATCTCATTAGAATGTGACAATTAATTTATATGCGGAATATTGCCTTTGCTGCAAATTTGCCCTCCATCTAATCCTTTTAAAAATACCACATTTTCGAATCACAAAAAAATGTGGTAACATGATGGTGTATATGTGCAGATGCGATGAATTTAGAATACATTATTTTCTTTAGTAATGAAAAGCGATAGTTTCATAGCGCATGCTCTGATCGTAGGTTTAAAGGTTTACGACGTAATCAGGTTAAGAAAACGCTCCCGTTTCTTTGATAGTAACAGGCAACGTTTTTTTTTATTTTTGGTGAAGTGTTTTTGAAAACAAATTATAGGTTTTTAGGGGGCATAGATGAGATTAGTTTAATTAAAACATACTTAAATACACTGACAACAACAAATTATTATTATTATTATTATTATTATTTTCATTATTTATTTTTATTATAAAATAATATACATAGTAATAATACTCGTTGATATTATTTTAATAATAGAATAATGGTACTAATTTTAGTATTTAAATTATAATATTGTTTTTATCTGCTTACCATTATTATATTAATCCATTGAAAATTGATTATGATCGATGATATTTTGAATGGAGATGTGATAAAATGTATATCTTCCACATCCGTAATACACATGCCTCTTATCCAAAAAGTAAACATTTACTATTTTAAACTGCACTACTTAATTACGTACACATATAAGCAGCTAATTTGGCAATAATTAAAAAAAATCGGTTATTTTGTTTAACTAGGCGTTAAAGAATAAAAAAAATAATGCAGTTCAAACTATTACTGAACGTTGTAGAATTACGCGTATATCATGTTCAATGTAAACATGACATAAGCGGATATTGCCATGTTTTGGATCGAATGCTTTACGGGAATAATAATTAAATTAAATCGCGCGTCAAACATATCCTGTTTTAAATGTTATGATCAGATAAATAATTTCTTGGAAGCGATGTGATGGAACGCACTCGATGAATAATTAAAGTAGGATTCAAAGTAAAAAAAAACAGGAACATTTTTATAATATAAATATTTTTGAAATATATATTCGTTTGTAATATAAGCATTTGTTTTGTAAAATATGATGTATGTGTGTATTTTTCCACGTGAATTTTTTTATGGAATATCTCTTTACACGAGTAATTTATCATCTACTTTGTGTGCAATATTTTTTCTAAAAATTACGCTTTCCAGATATTTATATGAAATAAAAATATTGCAACCTCCTGATTACTACACAATTGGTACATGTCAGTAATAAAAACTCGAAGGAATACTATTGTTGTTATTATTTACATAACGTAAGAAAATTCGTGAGACACTAATAGAAGGAACTAACAAGAAAATGAATATGATTACCGCAGAAACATTAGTATTTCTTTAACGTAGTATTGGAAAACAAATTATTGGGACAGAGATTGCAAATGTTTGTAAGCAGAAAGAGAATTCCAGAAGTACTTCGTTCTTGAAATTAAGGTACAGAAATAGAATACTCTAAGAAAATGGGGTGCATAGACTGAGTGGATGGGTATTTTTAGACTAACGACTAAAACAATCTACAAAAAAAATCGAGAAACGATCAGAAAATCTGAAGTGCCCTTGCTATTATACTACTTACATGACAACTGGGGCAAGTACAGTTGCGCCGGTAAGACAAGTATAGCACAGATGCAAAGGTAGGACAAATAAAATTATTAAAATGGGATTTATGCAATTGTCCTTACATGGCAAAATATGCCAAACACGGTTTAATCGGAATTGTTGGAATGTTGTAAAC
This sequence comes from Euprymna scolopes, assembly GCF_053919585.1. Classification (NCBI taxonomy): domain Eukaryota; kingdom Metazoa; phylum Mollusca; class Cephalopoda; order Sepiida; family Sepiolidae; genus Euprymna; species Euprymna scolopes. The sequence goes on from NC_136492.1 coordinate 128,276,183, forward strand.
CTTATAATTATAAAATCTATAGATTCAATAATTTAAACAACAGAAATATAGTCCAAATATTCTCTAAATACGTTTTCTCAATAGCAATGCCCTCTATGAGAATCTTAGTAACATATGAGACATGCGTTCTATTTAAAAACACAAGAGATGTATTTAAAATATTAAAAGTAATACATTATTTCCTTATTAAACTAAACCTAATAAACGCATTAATTAAACATATATGCCTACTTATGTGAGACAGATTAGTAAATTACAGATGTATATACTAACCAGAGAGTTTAATTTTACAAAAAGAACATCTCTAGAAATAATTGATATAAATAAAGATAAAATATCTATTGTAAATAATTGTTTAGAAATGGATGCTTTACTCTTGTTAGAAATAAATAATTTCCATGCGGTGTTATGGTTTTAAAATATGAAATAATTTTATATTAAGAAAACATCTTTATTGCAGGAAATACAACAATCCCATCATTTATTTTTATATTTAAAGTGTTTTCTCAACCGGAACTGATATAAAGGTTGGAAAATTAATTTAAATAAATGGGTTTATCAAAAAATGAATCTCGGTAGGCGTAAAAACTGACGACTATTATTTTTGATTTACGGTTAATATCATCTAACATTCTGTAGGATAAGCGTCGAGTGCAACAAAATAGTTATCGCTCAACCTGGAATTAAGGAGGTTCAATGTAAAATGAGAATGGCCACGATCGTAACGGAAAGGTTATATAAGTACAAAAATAAAACAAAGCGAGAAACAATGACACAATGCCACACCTCAGACAAAAACAACCTCCTTAGTGATATGCACTATGGTTTCCGTGCTGCAATATGAATAATGGTTTTTGTTCAGCAGATCTGCCTATGTTTATATCTTATAGGCTTAGCGACTCTCTCGACGGTGACTTCCATTTCAAGAGTAATTGCTCTTGGCATATAGAAGGTATTTAATAGAGTATGGAATAAAGGTATACTTCACAAGATCCCCAACTATGGTATCGCTCGATATGTCTTTTCAATAATTAAATTTCTATTTGATAGGTTCATTACTATAGGAGTGAAGTGACAGATATCAGAAGCTCACAGTATTTATGATGTAGTTGTGTTGGGTCAATCATGGGGGCCAACTCTCTTCTTGATCTACATCAATGATCATCCAAACCACAACCTTAGATTATTTGTAGACATTAATAATGGTTACACTACCAACTATGGCAGAACCTCCTACGGCATAAACGGTCAAGTTCTTTCTGATTCACTTTCGTCTATTCTGGAGCAAGTGGTAGAGTGTGGAAAAGAAATGGCTTCTTACTTTTAATACATTTAAAACCAATTTATATGTACATATTATGATGCCAATCTGCCTTCAATTGACATAAATGGCTCTCGACTACATGAGGCTCCACGTTTTGACGAGTTTCTGGATTTTCCATTAACTCCTGGTCTGAAAAAGAACATGTACATCAAATTTGTGTTGCAGGTCGCTGAAAACATGGTGGGGTCCTTCTTTTATCCAGTAGATATCTTAATGCTGATTCAATTCTCCTCTATATAAGATCCAGATACGTCCAAGGGGGAAGTATTGTTGTAATATCAAGGCAGGAGCTACTAAAACATCTGATCCTGCCTTTACATAGTACACGATAGAGTTCGGAGCCTATATAGCATACCTTTTTGTCTTTACATACAAATCTTTTTTTCTCATAGAAGACGTTGTTAGTCCTCTCTAGATCATCCTTTTAAAGGGCAAGTGTTCTTCTTGGCTTAAATCTATGGTGTGCAACTCAGCAAGCATTCGTGAGAAACACTTGTCTAGCTGAAATCACTATCGATATTTTCCACCAACTCTTTATTTTGTATAAAACAAAAGGTTTATATATAATATTCTTCCTTTAAACAGCACATTTAATAATGCCTTCTTATGCTATGAGATTTGGTATGAACTTATTTATAATAATTAAAAGTTACCAAACTATCGAAGGTCGATAAGCTATAAACATAAATCACGCTAAAGAAATGGCAATGTCTATAATTGCTTTCTACGTCGGCTATCTAAGTCTTATTATACAGAAAATCCGTGCTTGGTAATAAAAATTAAATATCCCATGAGAACATTTGTATCAACGTAATATCATATACACACACATGCGCACAAATTCACACACACACACACACACACAGTCACACATAGACACACACATATATATATATATATATATATATATATATATATATATATATATATATATATATATACAATTTTCTTTTAATCATGTTTATTCTGAATTTTCAAATTTCAAATTCCCCCGTAGCGCTCTTTAATTTTGCAATAAATATTATTTTGTATGCTATCGATTTTTTCCTGAACAGGTGATAACCGTAAGGACTCTCGAGAAATTTCTGCCCATATTATTTACATACACTCCAACGCAAGACAAGTGTGAATCCGGTCCTACGAAGAATCACTGTGCAAAGCGCCGATTGCCTGTCAATGCCTACGATGTAAAAGTGCTTCTAAGGAGCAATACTGAGAGTAGATTCTTCGATCTAGAAATTAGATTGTATGAAACGCTGACAGTGGACATATAAACTACAAGTCTTCAGTTTCCGCATCAATACCTGTAGGAGAGCCCCCTTGCTAGATATTACGCGCCAGGTGCATTCCTGACCTTAATCTCGAAAAAAATTGGTTGGGGGTCCTGAAACCGGCCCGGTTTGCAACTTCCCTGAAAATCAGTAGACACCTTCCTTTAAATGAGAGTAGGGGGGTATACAACTCTGACATCTATTCACTCTTCATTAACTGTTTCTCTCTGTCTCTCCTCTCTCTCTCTCTCTCTCTCTCAATATATATATATATATATATATATATATATATATAATTATTTTATGTATATATATATATATATATATATTGATTGATTGTGTATATATATGATGTCATAACACCATTTATTCATTACCCACACAGCAGGAGTCGTATAGCGCGATGGTGAGAAGCGACTGTCGTTTTGGTGTGCCGGGTTTCGATCCTGGTTTGAGGCAGCTGCCTGTGTAGCCGCATTGCTGCTCAGTGCAATAAGGAAACAATACTATATATGTATGGCTAATATATAATGTGTGTACGTGTGTGTGTGGCGGTGTATGTTTATGAAACGCAATATTACTTGTAAGTTTTTTTCATAAAATCTTGTTGATTTTTGCTTGGATACATATGCAGCGTTTTTTCATTAACATCACGGAAAACATTCAGTTTGCGTCAACTCATTCTTGCACTAAAATAAACCAATGTATTTAAAATTTTATTCTGAAAATAGCATATTCTTACTAAACAATCTCTACCTAAAATATGTTCTTCTTTGTATGTTATTATTATGGAAGTAGCAAACACATTGGTGCATAAACTACTTGTGCTTGTTGCCGATCATAGAATGCATACATAAAAAGAGAATATAAGAAGATATGGCAGGAGTAGTAGACAAATTTCACTCAGAGATACGTGGATTTCTGCCAAATACATCTTCATATGACTGCCAGGCTCCCTGATTTCCTGCATTTTTATAGCAGTGTTACAATCCCGAGAATCGCGACGCAGGGTGGTATGGACTAAACCGTAATTGAATATAGAACGCATCGGATCTAAAGTCTAATTCGGTAAACTAATTTGACATTAGACGGCGCCATGTGGCTTTTTTCCCGTAAGCAGTATTTTTAAAAAACTAAATACGAACGCCTCATTTAGAAACGTTTGTTTTTTGTTTGTTTCATATGCATCTTTCCTTCTCCTGGGGACGCTCTGTCTGTTTGACAGGTCGTGTTCCTTTAAATTGAAATTGAATTGTAATCGCGAGAGACCCAGTTGTTTTTTTCTTGTATGGTAGAATCTTATATTAGATGCCCTGTTTGTGAATATTTCACGATGAAGTAAAATCGAATTGATATCTCGAAATAACTCACTTTTTCATGAAAGCTACGGATGCTTTGGTCGGTGTAAGTTTTAATAGCTGTCCATATCAAATGTATTACAATTAAAGCAATTAATTTAAGTTTATGAGTTTCTTATGTATATGTACTTAAATAACCATGTGATAATTCTTTCTGAAGTCCAAATATACATTGGGGAAAAAATTATTTGAGTTCTTCATGGAAGACTAAGGTGATACCAATGTCTATTCTTGCCATGTCGATGGGGCATTAGAATACGCCGTCTGCCCCCTCCCTGTAGAGAGTAAAGCTCCCTCAATGGGGCCATCTGTTGGTCGTTGGTTGCAACCCGTGACGCCTAGGAAAAGGAGCCTGGTGGCTGAACAACTGATACTTAGAGAAATAAAGGTATTTTTAGCGCTCCATTTTGGCCTCGTACTAGGCAAGCCGGGTAGTCGGGGAGGCCCGATCCGATCAATCGGCTGGTCAGGGCAAGCCATAAGCCTATCATTAAAAGCCCAGTCAAAATAAGGAAAACCTAAAATACTAAATAATACTCTCCTCCTATCAAATACAAGACAGAGAAACAATGAAACATCGTTTCTATAATAGACGTTAGAAGGCGCTGGCTAAGGGCCAATTAGTAAGTGAGGAACTCAAATCCAAACAGGGCTAATAACCACAACATTTATGCACTAATGATTTGGGTAGTGTAATAAATCCAGCAACAGATGCTCAGGATTTCTCACTTGACCAAGTAAACTGACAGGTCCCAATATCGGGCTGCGAAGTGGTCGGGAACACAGACAAAAATATATTCCACTTAAGTCAATGCCCAAACAAGCAAAAAAAAAGCAAAAAAACAAACGCACCTTATCTGATTCAGAAGAACAAGAAAGCCCGTAATTCTCCAGATTCTACGTTATAGAATCACTAGAGGAACCCAAAAAGTTTGTTAGAAATAAATGGCAAGACATATAGAGCCAAACAACAAACTTCAAAATATCCAACCTAATTTCGACGATGTGTATCCAGGATACCGGAAAATAAGGAAAGACGCAGTAGTACTAACCAGACACTGAATAGGACATACCCATATTACTCATTCTCATCTTCTAGAAAATGAAATACCCCAACATGTATTACCTGTCATGAATCATTTACGGTAAAACAAATAGTAATCTACTGCTATGATTTTTACTTAATTCGATCAAAATATTACCAATCCAAAGAACTTAAAGATTATTCAACAGTACAAACGCAAACAAAATCTTGAAATTCTTAAAAGAAATAAAATCATACAGCAAAATTTAAACCTTCCCATCCTATAGAAACATTAATTACTACACCATTGACCAATATTTAATATAAAACAAAACATATCACCAATATCCAAACAGAATCCGGCATTAAATAACCTCTAACGGTTGATATGCCGTTAAACAAACCAATCAATCAAATTTTCTGGTCTTACAGTTTTAAAAACCTTTTTAACGGAAACTTTTGAACTTTTTATTTTATAAATGTTTAAATGTATTTTACTAAAATAAAGTTAGCGTTTTCATTGCGTAGCGTATACACTATAATATGTAGCGTATACTGTGCATCATATCTAAATCTGAGATAACGGTAAGATAACACAAATTCCAGTGAGTTTATTTATTAACTCGCATAAAATAATACATGTTGCCAGTGTTCCACATACTTCTAACATTGATACATGGGTAATTATGAAATGTGTTTGTTAAACTCTTAAAACTAAGGAAGTGGAAGCGATACAAGTTTAATGAGCGCCGTTATTTGCTTAAAAATATTTTTTAAATGATCACCACGGTTTCTAATGAACATTCGGCAATGATGTATAATGGCTGTGCCCATTTATGTGCAGCGCACTTACAGTAAG
>NC_136492.1:128287018-128332018 GCF_053919585.1 Euprymna scolopes
TATGTGTGTGTGTGTGTGTGTGTGTGTGTGTGTGTGTGTGTGTGTGTGTGTATATACCAACTGTGTCTATCGCATTATTGCAGATCAGAAAAATAGAAATATGTCAATAAATATCTTACAAAATAATATAAAAATATATCATGAAATTACTGTTTTACAGTTATTTATTTCCTAGAGTGTTGTTCAGATTCATGCGATATTTCCAAAGTGTTTATATTCTATTCTTTATTAAGTAATATCCGCTGCCCGGCGCTTTATTGCAGGCCTCTTTATGTTGTATTAGGGCTAAAATTATTATTTAATCAGGAAAACTGTACTTTTTAATATATTTTCTCTGTTTAAGAAAAATACACTAAAGCACATACCAGGTGCTTAGCCTCAAATTCCTTTCTTATGTATAGTGTTATCCACTATTTTAAGATAAATTGCTCTACTTTCACATAAACACCTTATTTCCAATATTGACCAGAGACGCACGATGAGCTAAAGATCCATAGAACACGGAGGCGAGCTCATGAGTGTTTCGTTAAAGAAACGAAGTGATTCAAGGAAGGCTCAGGAAGAATTGAATTGTGTATAGTCATGCTAAAAATCATCTGAAAGCAACGTGAAAAGGTAGGTGATCTAGCCATGGTGACAAATTTTTATCTAAAAGAAAACTGTACCATTTTTGGTAAGTTTACACGCCCTTGAACTCGGAATGGACTAACAAACTTATCCCCAATGACACCCGCACCAAAAATAGTGCCTTAATTTCTTGTTGGCATTTAATTCTGTAAGGGTTTTGAGTTTCGTTCAAGTTCCAAATTTTGCCCATCTATCAGGACCGTCGAAGAAAAAACGCGCCTCATTTGTAAATGGACACGTTGGAAATCCATTTTTCGTGTAAATCTGGTCCCAAGCTATTCGTTTTCCCCTACGTTGTTTCCTCAGTGGTGGCTTTAGAATTGTTTTGATGTTCTTGCAATCTCATAATCAATCAATATTATTACATCGGGCCTTGGATATTGGGGCGATTTCCACTCTGTCAAATTAGAAGCACTAGGGGTGTTTGTGTGTCTGTTGACTTCGCTACAAATTTTTCGAATATCCCGATGTGGAATGTTTCACCTGGTGATCTTATCCTATCTGGAATTGGTGTGTTTATTGGTAACGAATGAAATCAAAGTTTTTTTTAATCCTTTTCCAGCTCCACAGTTAAATCTTAAATGAACAGTCCTTCTGCGGGTCCAGCAACTCAGCTTTTCTTTTCGAAAACCGTTTATCGCTTTTTTTTTAATATCAAGAGGGCTGCGATGAAGCAATTGACAATACAAATTACTTTATAATAAATAAAATGTCAATTTATTGAATATCGCATGCATCTGAATCCAATTAATGGCAAACAGCTTACGGTAAAACAGTCATTTTGTGATACAATTTTAATTTTATTCTGTCATGTATATTTATTGAAATATTGATATTTTACTAATCTGCAGTACATGGATTTACGCAGTGTATATATATATATATATATATATATATATATATATATATATATATATATATATATATATATATATATAGTTTTGCGTACGTTACATGAAAAGGGCTGCTCCTTTCCATGTACATAGGAGCATTCGTTAAGTGAAAATGAGATTAGAATAAGTCTAGGCTCGAACATTGTAAGCTAGGTAATGAAATAGAATGTTAGAAATCGGAATGTTAAAAAGGTGTATTGTTAAATTTTATAATAAATAGTTTATATTCTCTATATGTTCAAATGAATTGACCGTCTATTCTTTTAAAACACTCAATATTCAAAATGTCAGCTAAAAAGAATGAGCAATACAAAGTAAAAATGTATTGTTAAACCTAGGTTTGTTGATAATTCTTTGTTGTCAAAATATGTTTGGAAAAATGTGTGCGTGGCCACGTGAATTCGCTACGTTGAGAAACACGCTTCTGGCGTCATAGCAAAAGGGGGATTCTCAATATAGGCGCTAGAGTTAGTCAGATAGGGTAGTTGACGCAAAACAGTTGAGTCTGCTAGTCACCAGAGATCTGGAGAGTCAGTCAGTGACTAACTGCCTTTTTGGAAGCGAAGTGTAGAATTATTAAACTATGTAGAAAACATGTTAATTTTCATCATTCGACCGCTCCCATGAAATAAAGAGTCGTAATCGATATTTGTTAACTGTTTGTATATGTGTCGTCCTTCTCAAATCAAAAAGTTAATGTGTTACACATCTTTATATGCAAATTGTGTAACCCTTACAAGATATGTATCTCCTCCTCTCTATATATGTTATAAGAAATATAAGAACTGTGCATCTATCACAGTATCACCCTCGCTATATGTGCTAAGAGGAACCATCGTCATAATTGTATGAATGTAACCTCTCTGTCTCTCGCTCATCACCCTTATATTCTTGTATTATATTGCCCATCTTTCAAAGTTTTATCCCCCTGACTATGCAATACACACACCCACACACACACACACACACACACACACATATATATATATATATATATATATATATATATATATATATATATATATATATATATATGTTGTTTTCCTTGAATATTCATTCTTCCCTCCCCCGAATATGTTTCTTTTATAAATATTGTTCGACTTATTTCTCTCATAATCTCATTCGTACTATTGTGTGGGCAATGCACCGGCCGATATCTACTGTTTCTGCAGTTACCTAACTCTTTATTTACCGTCGGACTCGCAAGAAAAGTGGGCATAACCAATAAAATATAAAGTGAAACCTGTTTGCAGGAGAATATCTTGTGGGCCTAAATTCAACTGGAATGCAGACAATAAAAGCAAAAGTCCAAATTATTAAAATATTTTCAATGCCAGATGAGAAAAAATATAACGCTTAGATGTATCCAGTAAAATGATTCGCTTTGAAATTGTGTGCATATTCTCAGGTTAAACAGAATATTTCCAAGATACACGGGAGGAATGGCGGAGGGTACAGCGGACAAAATGTTTTTTTAGAAAACAACTTAAAAGCAGAAATTTCGAAAACAATAGTTTGCATCGTGTACGTCGCGTATCTATTATCGCCTTACTTTATTCAGTCTTACGTTCTATCTCGCGATGATTATACAATAGATTTCTCATAGTATTGCATATTCTAGAAATGAACTTAACTATTAGTACGCGCCCCAACCGATGTCTATATGATATGTTTGTATGAAGGTTTTCCTCCTTCTATTTATACCATGTCTGTTACATGCCGTTATTTTCTTACTCTGGATTTTCAGCGTTTTCTATTCGCTTTATTAAGAGTGTAGAATTACTAAGAGTGTACGCAGTTCGTCTATTATCGAAGAATGCTCTCTTCTCTCTCTCTTTCTGTCTGCATTTCTTACTATTTCTTCCAGTATAATTTTATCATGCCTCCTCTCACCAAAAAAAACATCTCCTTTCTCTATTTGATATATCCCCCATGTCTCTTTCAGAATACCTCTATCTGCGTCATTATTTGAGCATGTCTCTCATCTCTCTGTAGTCTTTAATGTATAAAATAGCTTCTGCGCTGTCTACGTTACAACCTCACGAACCCATGCTTTAACACTACGTGTTTTCTTTAGCTTTTTTTTTTTTGATTTTAGATAAAACATTGATTTGTTTTCATTAGACATATCTCTTTTCTCTCAGTTTCTGGCCTTTCGACCTACTGTTTCTTAATTCTTCACCTGCCTCTATTCTAGTCTCAGCTGCTTTCCTTTCTACCTATCGTATGTGGGCGCCAGTGGCGTCGGCAGGAGTTAATTATCCTGCTCTGTTTCAACTCTAAGAACAGATGGGGTATCACGTGGTGGCATTGGGTGTCTTCCTTTGTTTGTTTTTCTCTATACATGGTTTCTGCTACTACTCACCTCAGACTTACATTAATGCCACCATTATTGCTCCCCACCGCACTTTTTCGAAAAAGTAATCTCTGAATATAATCCATATAACTATTACACCTTCTCATTGAAAATGCTCACTATTTTTGCAAGGATATTTTTGTCTCGTAATATAGTTATTTCATAGAAATTCGTCGCTCGAAGCTAATAATTATGCGTCTTTTTTTTCATTTCACTCCGTTTTTTATTGGGCTTAATAATTTGACTTCGTGATTTCATATTTCAAGAAAGTATACACTGATTTTTATCACAGACACGTACACAGGCATCTAAGCATAGAGATTATATATATATATATATATATATATATATATATATACAGAAAGTTGAAGAGAGACAAAGAGAGGAAGAAAAAGAAGTAGAAACAGAAAATATTAAGTCAGTCGTATTACAACATATACATGTTGACATATAAAATATATTATTGTGTGAATGTTGTTATATAATACACACTTATTTTAGCAAGATTCTATGGTACCGATGTGTATGCTTATAATAAAATACAATTGATTATATGTGTATATTATGTGTATATGGGTTTGTATATGACTGTACATTTTTATGTTTCTGTGTGGGGATATACATATATAGAGATAGGCAGTGAGACTGATGGGGAGAGAAAAAGAAAGAAACCAATTCTCTTCTTTATTTTGAGGTCCACTGGTAATACGGCGCACTGTTTTAAAGACATTACTTAGTTTTGTGCCGTTTATTTCTCTATTTTCTCTAAAGACTATCTGAATTATATATATATATAATATATATATATATATATATATATATATATATATATATATATATATATATATATATATATATATATATATATATATAACACTAGCAGGGTCTCTCAATGTTGCTTAAATGAAATAATTGATTTATAATAGTTCCATATGTTTCGTTACAGAGATTGCACTTAGGATATCTGGTTCACACCAGGCTTCTCTAAATGTATATTTTTTGTCGGTCAGAAATTTATTTAAGTTGATTGAATAGAGCTTGGTTTATAATGAATCAAATAGTATTGTTTGCAAGCGAAGAATGCTAAAGAAGCGATTATTTGTTGTGTCAGTTCCTGCCAGAAATTTTGAAATAAAAAGTACCGCAGAAGCAGTCTTCCAGGAGTTATGAAAAGAAAAACAATCGGTAATGAATTTGTTGGAAATTTTGAAGAGAACTGGAGAATACTTGGTAGTGCATGTTTTTAATAAAACTGGCAGGAGGTATTTTATGAAATAATGCACCTAAGAAGTGGTTATTTCCAGATCCTTTAGTGTGGCGATTGTCCGCAAAAACATTCAGAGAAGGAGTGGTTAATGCGTATCAAGTGGTGTTCGATGCAAACCGACAAGCCATCATGTTAGCCTTCTCGGTGACAGTGCAAACAACCTCATTATTGTTGGATAGTGGGCGAATTGATGATCGCCCATTATTTACTACACTGTTGTAGATTTTTCAAATATCACGGGTTCCTAATTCCTGTGCTTTGATACGTTTTCCTGTGAGGTCTTATATTATCTCATAGCTGGCACTGTTTTGTTTATTAAAATTACTTATAACACGATAAACTTCTGTCTACTTGAACTGGACATGTCGCTGAAATATGCGGTACCCATGCTGCCTTTGAGCAATAGCAGCTGCACAAGTTAGAATAAATATTTGGAAGGGTGGGGCTAGCTATATAATTTCTGCATGGGCCCAGGCGCTTTGTTTGTCGTCTTAGATCATCCCTTGGCCTTATTTGCACAATGTCCAGCGGAAAGAGAAAATATATTCTCCTAATTCTCGACACTTATCAAAGGCAATCCGATAGAACACGTATATAAAACATTGTACACTACAAAGCACATTAATATGCAATTGCATAACACACACCCAAGACATTTTTGAGTCCATACGGATTAAAATAACAAACGCACAAATATTGTTTATATATTAGTATTAATATATATATATATATATATATATATATATATATATATATATATATATATATTAATATTAATATGTATATATATATATATATATATATATATATATAAAATGTGTGTATAGATCGCTGTGTCTTGAAAGCGCAGGTGTATAGTTATGCATGTGCATCCGTATAATAATGTCAATGCATATATATGCAACTGTATACATGATATGCATTACTCTATGTATGCGTATGAATATACAGAAGTGTTAAATTATAGGTATGCATATATCTCTATATGTGCATGTAGAAAATATATATGTGCATATATATTTACACACACACATATGTGAGTATAGGGAAATGTATGTATATATGAATGAATATATGTATTTATATCAATAATAATCACGCAATATGTTTCGCTGTATCACAGCTAATCAATAAGGCAAGATCAGCAATTCTATCTAGCCAGGATTAAGCCCTGGTCAATAACGTAACTAATATTTACGAAATTTTGCTGCTGCTGAGATAGATATCCGGAATTACAATCGGTTATACGTTGTTTATACGCCTAAGAATAGTTTATTTACACAAAATCATTTCATCTATGTAAACACCAGATTTTTTTTTAAATTTCGTCACCCATATGTTAATGTAAGAATATAAGATATGTAATTATTCATTATATATGTATGTTAATATGTATTGCTACATGCATAATATATATATATATATATATATATATATATACGCACGCACACACATACACACACACACATATATATATATATATAATTTTTTAATTTATTATTTTAGACTTGAAAAAAAAAACTTTATCAAATCTTCGAAAGTTACAACTAATTTTAAATAACTAGAGCACTGATTGTATTTATAGATTATTACTGTATTGGTGTACCTTAAGGAGAAAACATTTATTTTTTTTTTATCAGAACATATTTGAACAAAAAATATGCAAGTCCTGCCTCTGTATATGATGATACATAATATATATATATATATATATATATATATATATATATAGAGAGAGAGAGAGAGAGAGAGAGAGAAATGTGTGTATGTATGTATGTTCGCTTTTTTGTGTATATCCAAGCAAGGGTTTTTTTTTTTTTCAGAGAAGCGGTTAGTCGGCTCACAATTTAAATTTGTATATCACATATAAATTGTAATATCTACGAGTTAACAACGGAGGTCGCCTATCTTTTTAATTTGCTCCACTTCGAACAGAAAAAATAATCAACTTTTTTTCGCTTGTCGCATGTGGATTAAGCTTTTCCATATAATAAAAGCGACGCTAATTCTAGCGGTATTATTCTGGTCGCAATCTGATTTGATCAATGTGGAAATATGTCCGTTATATAAGAACACTGCTATTCAGTTTGGGCAATCCTATGTTTATGGGGACCGTGCCCCCCCAAACATCTTCGGAAAATAAAAATAAAAAAAGCGTTCCCGCTGTAAATGAAATTTACCCCGCAGTCAAAGTTGACCTCATTAAGTCATTAAAACGCCCCCCCCCAAGTATAAATAGTTAAATAAATTCAAACGTGTTTCCGTTAGCATTTTGCGGTGGTCCAATAGTTAACCTCGCACGTTTTTTTTTTCACACTTTAATTTCCAACTTTGCATCAAGGGTTCAGGTTCGATCCTCATACTTAACTACCAACGCTTTGTTTTTATTTTAAACCCTCCCCCTCGTAGTTTTGATTTACCCAAAACCACACACACCCCCAAATACCCGGACAACGCCGGGTACCCCCGCTAATCTAATATAAATCACGAAAACATTATCGATGGATATTAAATTTTAATAATAACTAAATCTTTTGGGAACAGTCAGTTACCAGCTACAACTTAGGTAATAATGTTGGTCTTCAATTTTGTTTATATGGCGTTCACTTCTGAAGATCTATTTTTTATCTTTTTGTCTTTTCTACGTTCTTTTTTCATTTTGTTGTTCCATCGGTCTATAATTTTCGTTTAGGTTTTGCTGAGCTTCACTGCATATCGTCATATGTGTGCAGTGTTCTTCTAATGTAACTCACTGTTTTGATCAAACAGAATGCATTGAGACTACAATAGTGGCGTATTCTCATTGTCTCCATTGCCTTAATGCTAATGATTTCGTCGGGCTCCGATGCTGATGCCGCACATATATCGCTGGCAATATTTGCTTTAAATCATTTTTGCGTCACTGCTAACACAAAATTATGCACTTCTACAGAGTACGTAATAATTATTCTATTTATACTCAAAATTATATTTTAAAACATTTCTGGAATCATGTTTATTCCTTCTCTTCTTTGACATTAAGTTAACATAGACTTGCTTCCTTTGCTATTTTTTTAATAGCTTTTTTTTTACTTATTTAAAACTCTGTGGGGATTACCATCGCTTATCTCTGTTACATTTCATAGAGATAATCATTCATATGTCTGAATGTTGGAGGTACAGAAGTCATTGAGTGTTTGATTTTAAAGGTACATCATTTGTGTAATACTGATGCTTCTGTTTCTGATTTTGGATGCTTTCTTGGCAATTTCATTTTTGAAAGCTATTTCTGGTTTAAAAGAGTTATCTTAGAACTACTGATATTTTATTTGCGGTTGTCCTTATAACACGGCACTTCTTACTTATATTTTTTCTAAATCTGTAATCAGACCTTTAAACTTCCGACGTTTCCGTTCTGGGTTCCAGTTCACTAAGTGCCTCAAACATTGTACAAATGCACATTATTTATGCTGTTTAAATCCCCATATGCCTGCTTGTTTAAGTTCTCTTTTTCTTTTATAAATAATACGCTGTTCCTATTTATAAATGATGCTGGTCGTGCGAACTCTCGTAAGCATTTCTGCATAAGGCTTGTATATTTACCAATATATTGTCAAATTTATTACTGGGAAGTTTGTTAATTCTTACGAAATAATGGACATGTTAACTGATTGAAGTTTTGCTTTAAATATATAATTTCAAGAATGCATGTTTTTATTTATATGGCTAAGCACATCTCTGGCATTCTGAATAATTTCCGAGACGAAAAAGTCATTGGCTTTTGACAGCGAACAGATAATCGAAAGTGTATTTGTAGCATTTTTTTTCATAAACGTCCACCTTAATATATTAACGGTTAGGTTTTTATATTATTTAGGGTCTACTTTGATCATGTATTGGTGATAGGTCTGCATGGTGTGAATTTTGATAATCTAACAATGGTAGGATAAAACAAGACTCTTATCTGTGTATGACTTTTCCCTACGTAATTGATAAATATATAGATAATATTATTTTGAAAGGTAATATACATATATATTACCTATATATGTTGGAGATAGACCTACTTATTTTTGCATTTATTGCAAAACATTACTCATGTATCAGTAAAAATTTGATACCAAGTCCGATTATCGATTCGAGTAGTGATTGGATCATTTAATTGAATCCAGGTAAAGCACTGTTCGTATCCTCATCCGCGCCCTTTTTTCTTATATCTTGACAGGCTTGATTCCAATACGTTTTATCAACTCTGAAACCATCGGACAAATTTATTAAACAACCATTTTTGGGGATATTAATATATAACACTTGCCTATGTGTGTATATATTCTTTAGAAGCCTACACAGCTAGGTGGATCATGACCAAATTGACATTATGATGGCCTCTGGCGGAGGGATGGCGCACGCTGCCTCTCAAGGTCAAGGTTAAACGGTTTAAATAATGGCTTTGCTCTCCGCGCGAGTAATTACGTAGCGTGTATCTGAGCGTACAACAAAATCCCGAGCGTATCGCGGTTATCTTTGCATGTAATATAATAAAAACACTAGCAGCCTCGTTTGTAAAGCTATCTAACTGCGCCGAAATTCCAATATGTTTGTGATAAACACAGAAAGAATATTGCAAAATTCTTATGTTTTCATTTAATCAGGCTTTGTAGCAAATTCTACCAAATCTATTTTACATATAATTACCAACATTGTTCTGTATTAAAAAAGATTAAACAAATAGTCCATTGTGCCATAATTTTGTCATCAAACTCGTTAAAATCGATAATTTTATTCAAATTCATTTATTGCCTGCTGCCCGTGCAAGTGAACCGGAAGCTTTTCATATATACTTCAAATAAGTTCACAATACATTGTGGTCCACATAAACTGTATAAGTATACACATTTTATTCTAAAAGCTTGCGTTCTATAATGTATTGAAGTAGTGTTCAAAATGCAGAAGTCAATCATCGTTGTAAGATTGGCGTCTAGACAGAAACATTATATCCAAATATTTACCTATCATATGGCAAACGCTACTCTTG
The DNA here is from genome assembly GCF_053919585.1 of Euprymna scolopes. NCBI lineage: Eukaryota > Metazoa > Mollusca > Cephalopoda > Sepiida > Sepiolidae > Euprymna > Euprymna scolopes. Next base: position 128,297,176 of record NC_136492.1, read on the forward strand.
TCTTTATAAAAAAATTCTGGATAATCATCTGAATTAACTTTAGTCGTAAATAAGACAACTATCATTGGTCAGTTGTTCACTAAAATAGTAAAATTCATTTCAAACATGCATCTGTATATGCCTCAAAAACACATAGTCGATAGAACAACCACATTCAGAAACTTTGGCATGACAAGAACGCTAGATTTTTACGTGACTGACCCAAATATATTTTTTCTGTTGGCCAAAGTGTGTTGATTCTAATTGTTCTAAAATTTACTGACTTTCCTACATCGTATATTCTTTAAACAGAATGTCCCGAATTTCCTCTTATTTTAAATGTAGTCATTATGATATGATAGTTACTGTTTTTTTATTTATTATTAGAATATTCTATCATGTCTTACTGGCTCTACTTGTTATTTATATCGAAAAGTTAATGTCTTCCTCAAAAATGGACAAAGAAAAATCAATAAAAGACGATCGCACACACACACACACACACTTATATATATATATATATATACAGAATTGTTTTGTGAGGGGGGCAGCTGGTCTACCTAGAAAGATAAAAACTAATACCTTCCAAAAGTCAACTGAACCCTTTTTCTGTATCAATGGCCAACTAGCACCGTGTATATTTGCGTGTGTTTGTATATGTGTGTTGGGGGTGTAGAGGGTTCACGTAAACCGTAGTGAAGGCAACCATTCTAGGAGAAACAAATCTCTGATTAGAAAAAAAAAACATAAAGCGGGAGACCAGTATCCGCATTAAGATGGTCTGCAGTTTAACTTGATGCTTGCACTCTTTCTCTTGCTTGTTCCTGGATATGAACATTATAAACCGGGAGAGACTTAGCTGTTGTACAAAGCTTAGACTCTGTTATATCACCTGTTTATACATGCTCCCTCATGCATTTGTCTATTAAAATGGTCCTGTGACGAAGAAATACTTTTTTGTGCTCGTGGATTTTAAGTGTCTGAGGGCGTTTCACTCGTCTGAATGACGTTACAATCATCATCATCATATATTGTATGGGTGTAACGTTAACTTTCAATGGATATGGCTGCAGTCTTTTGTTCCATTCATTTTAAACAATACTATTGATTCGTCATTGTCTATACGCCATGATATTTTAATTTTATTTCAATTAACGCTTTGCTTCTATAAAAATATGATTATAAATGTTGCGTTCATTTTCTTCATGCATTACCTATAATGCTTGTATTGAAATTTCCCTGAAACATGTATGTGGTGTTAACTGCGTACAAAGAGATATAACCACACACACTCACACCCACACAAACACACCCTATATATGCATGTATGTGTGTAAATATATATGTGTATGGATATATTTGCCTATATATGCCCAATATATATATATATATATATATATATATATATATATATACTGAGATATATATATATATATACTGAGATATATATATATATATATACTGAGATATATATATACTGATATATATATACACTGAGATATATATATATATATATATACTGATATATACATATATATATATATACTGATATATATATATATATATATATATATATACTGATATATATATATATATACTGATATATATATATATATATATATATATATATATACTGATATATATGTATACTGATATATATATATATACTGATATATATATATATATATATATATATATACTGATACATATACTGGTGTATATATATATATATATATATATATATATATATATATATATATGTATATATATATCAGTATATATATATATACTGATATATATATATCACTATATATACATGTATCAGTATATATATATATTGCTATATATATAGTGATATATATATATACTGATATATTTATACTGAGATATATATATATACTGATATATATATATATAGATACTGATATATTTATACTGATATATTTATACTGATATATATATATATATATATACTGATATATATATATATATATATAGATACTGATATATTTATACTGATATATATGTATACTGATATATTTATACTGATATATATATATATATATATATATATATATACTGATATATATGTATACTGATATATATGTATACTGATATATATATATATACTGATATATATATATATATATATATATATATATATATATATACTGATATATATATACTGATATATATATACTGATATATATATATATATATCAGTATATATATATATATATATATATATATATATATATATATATATATATATATATTTAATGTCGTGTACCCGTCTGAATTTATTTCACACAAGTAACTATTTATCTCATATTCTTGTATCTTTAGTGATTTTTATTTTTTTCCAAGACAACATGTCGCGCCAACTTGTAGATATTTTTATGTTTTATAATTAGGGGGCATATTTTTTATAAACTAGTGAATGAAGCGTGTCCAACTATTCTGTGTCTTCCTTTATGCTGTCCATTAATGCGTTTCGGGTATGTATATATGCGTTTCGTTGTATTTATATATACTGTGTTTCGGGAATGTCTCTCTCTCTCTCTCTCTCTCTCTCTCTCACACACACACATACACGCCCACGCACGCTCACACAAACATATATATATATATATGAGAGAGAGCGAGAGTATATGCACGTATATTTGTGGCTATATAACTTTGCGTGTATATATATGTGTACGTAATATATATATATATATATACATATATATATTATGATTTACACACACATATATATATATATATATATATATATATATATATATAATTACGTAGTGTTTAGTTTTTTGTAACAGACCTACTTGTTTAATCGGTTTTCAGTTAATAAGTTGTGCTAAACACAAAAAGGATATGGAGTAACGGAAATATTTTCAATTCTATAAACGCATATTTGATATATTCAATTAATTACTTAGGTGTATTTCAATTTTTAAGTCTTCCTCCCGTGGACAAAGTTAGATTACGCAGCCTAATATTAATTGTAAACATTGCTGTTTAATTGAGTTAACTATCAATAGGAATACAAGTTTATGAACATGTTATACTAAGTAATACTTAATAGTATATCTCTGACAGATCTGTCTGAAGGTTTACACTACATTTACCCGAACTAAACATTGATGCAGACGTATAACAATTGTATAAAAATTTGTATTCATGTATTATCTTTTGATATAACTGATAATCCAACAAAATGTTTTATTCAATTTACACTTTTTGATCTTGTGTGTCATAAACGCAATAAACGTTTGCGAATGCATCGATGTATTTTAGTTGTCATAGTAAGTTATTTGTATACGTTCTCCTGTATATTTCAATACACGAGTCCTTTTTAATATCCACAGTATTGTCGGGCTTATGTCAACATCATGAAAACTCATAAGGAACCTCAATATGGAAACAACGCAGTCACTAAGACTCCATGTATATTAATAGGAACTCTATAGTTTACCTCTAGCCTCTAGCAGACAAAATGAAACAAATAATGGGCTGCTCAACTAAGGTATGTTTCTGTATTTTACTAGTACTATAAAATTTATTTCACTGTTTGAAACCAGCTCAACCCCCATGTAAATAATAAACTTTTAAATATAATTCTCTTCATAATATTAAATATAATTTTAGAAAATTATCATGGGCATTGTTAAATAGTCTTTTAGTTTAAATATGATTTTATTATTTAATATAACGAAAAATTTATCTGAATCGATTCGCTTTGGTATTTTGAATGGAGTGATTATCCCACAAATGTGGACATGGTAGATAGTTTGAGGAGTAGTGTATGCGACTGTCCGATGCGTATTTGGAAACAAGATATGAATTAGTTTATTAATGAAACAACGTAAAAATATAAGAAGTTTTTGTATGTTAATTTTTCCTGTAAATGCCATGCACCCCATACATTCCCTCGCGAATTGATATACTCTGTCTATTCATTGCACTAACAAAAGACCTCGCGGGCTATTTGCTCCTATGCCATCTGTACGAACTAGCGCCATTATAAAAATGCAGATGTTTTGGCTCGTTGACAATAACCTCGTTGTACTATAATTTGCTGTTCATATGATATTTTCCATTTTTGAAATTGATATGAGTAAGTATTAAATTACCGTTTGGTATTTTGTCAAACACGTATATATTACAACAAATCAGGATATCGATAACATTATAAAGAAATTGACTGTTCTTTCGATAACATATTCTTCAGCCATATGCCTTTCAAATTGGAGCAGCTTCAACTATTATAAATACCAAGGAGAGCAAGAAAAAGAAATTGCTACGGATTGCCGCTTCCAAAAAATGTTGGGCAAATTGCCTAATTGAATAGCCATAAAACAAAATGGCGTCGTTACAAGGTTACCTCGATGTTGCATAAACGTGACCTTAATGTTTTGGAAATTTCCCAAGACGCGTGGGTTATGTTACCTTGAGAATAGTTTAGACTTATCTCGACATATAAAATAAAAATAAAAACTAAACCAGCCGCCGAAAACAATTGAACCGAAAGTAAACAAAATCCGGTTGTTTTTTGTTAAAATTCTGGAATTGTGTCAGGAACATTAATAGAATGTATTGGTACCAGGTGCAAGGCATGAAATAGATTATAATTTCAACTGAGATTTACGTCAATAAAGATAATATCTTAACATGTCGTTTTCGATTTTACATTCGCTAAGCAATATGTTATATTAAAGGAGGTTACTAAGTGAAACGGTTGACATTTTTATCGTGCATAAATTATTTCAATGTAGATGCCATTTTGGGCGTGAGATATGAAGTTATATCAGTGATATTTACTTAATACGCTTGGGAAAAATGAATCCTCCCATATTTGAATAAAGGCACAAATTTGTGAAATTACTGAGATAACTTTATACAATACATGCGTTACTAGAAATGTTCAAGACAAACAAACGTGGATGAGTGATCATACAAGTTAGATGTATAGTAAACATATCAGATCGTTAAGTCTAAATCGTTCAGTTAGATAAGTCTGATTGTAAAATGGATATTTTATCATTCTTGTTAGGAAAAGTATGCGATATACGAACCTTGTAAGCGCCATAAATATACTTGTAGATAGTATAAAGGGCATGAGTTGGAATTCTTAGCTAACCAATTTGTTTCAACTAAAATCGCTACTATTATTAGAAAAGCCAATTTGTACGTGTGTGTAAGTCCCTTTCTCCTTAACTCCCGAAAACGCTAAGTTTATTTTTCGCAAATTTCGCACGAATCTATTTCATGAATCTGGTCGTGTTCTTACAGATCCACTTGAAAGAAATCCATTCAATAGGTCACAAATGCCGAAAAATACTATTAAATTTCATTATTTGTAATAGGCAAAAATAATTATTTTTACAATGAAATATTTTATGTTAAACGGGATAAAGGAGAAAATATAGTTTGAACAACTTATTTCTTTTAAAAATTATTATAATTTGGATATATAATTAAGGAGTAGAACATTCAACCATATATTTAATGATCCCCTGTTCAAGCCTGGTTGTTTCTCACATGTTTTTTATTTTATTAATGATGGTGTTAATTGACGATGGTAGAAGTGCTCTGTAAAATCGCCGAAAATCATTTCTGTGTTTGCATATTTGAAAATCAACATTAAATAGTAGTGAATTTTCAGGCGCATTTCTCCTCAAGACCAAGAATCAGCTGACAAAATATTGTAACGAAACCCAGACGAGATTTGATGACCGACATTATCATAATTAGTTTTTTAAATTTTTCATTGCGAATTATTTCACGCGGAAAATTACTCCTCTTAAAATATATAAACAAGACGATTGATTCTAGAGCAACACATACGCAATCTGCATAAATTAACATAACATGTTAGAGCATATTGCACGATTTGGCAACGTTGGGCTGCCAGCTGGTTTGAGAATAAGTAAAAGTAATGCCTTTCTAGAAATAGATTCCTGTTTATTATTAGGAATAAATTTCTAGTAATAATAGAACAGTTTACAAATATCACAAATTATCATAAAACAATTCTCTTGCTTTAAATTATATTGAATTTTCTAATTTCTTCGTGTATGCTTGCGTGAGGAACTTTTTTTAAGAAATTATATGAAAACTTCCTCTGTCAGTTAAAAGTTTATAAGCGGTTTAGGAAAATGCGTGTAGTTTTCTTTGGCCATATTTAGCTTGCTTTGCTTACATGGCTAAAACATGCCGACTATAAGCTAGTACTTATATTGCATCACAACTTTTGACTTATTGATTCCTTCTTATCTTTGTCCTGTTTAACCCAAATTCACATGATTGCGCATTATAGCTATAGTTACGTACACATCCTTATTAATGTGTATGATTATTTACATTAAGTTCTATTTAACAAATAAAATGCACCTTTTTCGACAAAATGCATGTGATGCAGAATTAGTAATATCAGTATTGTTTGTAGCGGCAGTCATTTTCTTAGTAAAAGAACTGATATTATTCATTTTAATCGTACCTTTATGAATGAGAAAAAGTCGTCGATACTTAACAGCAGATATTGAGCACTTCTCATGCATATACTTGTTTACATTTTATAATATGTAATACAATATAAGTGATAATATTCTTATTGTGGTTATTTTCTGAAGATTATCAATTTTGTTAAAATCAAAAAGGCGAATAAACTGCGAAAAATATAGAAATTTTCGCGCATCCAAACTATTTGAAAATATAAACACTCTTTCAATATAAAGCAAATTTTTCTCTCGTTTAATATATGAAATATATATAAAATGTACTTCGAGTACAAACATATTTTAAATAAGTAATTCAATCCGAAATATAACTTAAAGTAATTATCCATGATGATATTACGTCTTATTTTAAGATGTTCGAAATTGGACTCATCTATATATTATAAATAGAATTCCTATTTTAATCTCCAATAGGACTTTCCCATTGTTCGATAAAGCATTTATTACTTAGTAAAATATTATGTGGATATATAATCGTACGCATAATCCAGTAATTTAATATACGTACAAACAAAGAGAAGCACACACCTCAACCCTCCCATATATATATATATATATATATATATATATATATATATATATATATATATATACATACAACACAAGTATATATCAAAAGTCTATATACCTAAACTCATGTTGTCGAAGGTCTCACAATTATTTATTCGTCATGTACGTTGGAGTGCCCAATTTATTGATAGAATTGTGTGCGTAGCACAAAAAATGCAAATCGATGAAACTATTTTGTCTTTTAATCTTCTGTAAGAATAGCACACATACACCCATAAAAACAAAAGTTAATTGACACTATGCTTATTTTCAAGAATTGTGCGTGTCAACGCACTTAACGGAATAAAATGTAAAATGGTAAACATCTTGAAATTTGAATTATAGACTGACTTGTTCTATAGGTATATGCTCTTTAATGGCATTGAGTATGGTAATTCAAATGGATCGGTATTAGTAAAATGAGAATTATAAGTGTTACCATATTTAGGCAGAATTATATGTGTGTCTGTGTGTGTGTAAATATATGGGTGTATATATACACACATGGATATATATATATATGTGTGTGTGTGTGTGTGTGTGTGTGTGTGTGTGTGTGTGTATAAGTACAAGTAGTTAATCAAACATGTTAAAACACTTTGGAAAAGAGTGAAAACATTTAATTTAAAAAAGGAACCACTAAATACGTGTATATATATATATATATATATATATATATATATATATATATATATATATATTATAACAAGTAATTAATAATAAAAATGTTCTCATGCGATTAATTTATTTTCCCATGCATCTCATTATCAGGTTTTGTTAAAAAATGCATTATTCCGTCAGTGTATTGAAATGTACACTCAAATACAAATAAACTATCAATTTCCACATATAATTGTTTTTTACAGTATTTCCAGTGATTAATAGAGAATTCTGATGGATGGAACTCCAATGTTTATCGTTGGCTATATTTTTGTGTTAAAATTAACACAATACTGCGTAGAATCAACAAACACCCTATAATGTGATTTTGGTATATTTTTGCTTATTAATCCGAATGGTCCAAAAAAATTAAATAAAGTAAAAACCGTATACTCCAATGCAAGTCTTTTTGTAAGTAATCAACTATAAGTAATGCGCAAAGAGTGACGCGTGAATTGAAAGTAAAGGGAACCTTGCCAACATAAAAAAAAAAAAAACTGATTACAGAACCAAAGTCTTATGAAACATTAATATAATGTATAAAAAACAGTTTTCAGGTAACATATAATGCTTTAAGGTGTGTATGAATTTGGCTGAAATTTACGAATTTTAATGCATATGTTATTAATATACAATAGCTAATCGTAATTTTAACAAAAATATTTGAACAAATGAAAACATAAATGTATAAAATTAAATATAATGAATTATGATGTAATATAATGACTATATATGAAACACATGCATGTAATAATAAATAAATATCTAATACATAATTGTAATACAATAAATATATTATAATCTAATAAATAAATGTACTACATTTGGGCATAATGCTATGTAATATAGAAATGTAATACACATTACAATGTAAATAGCATTAAAAAGTCCATATTCATGAATATATTTTTTTCATCCTGAATACATTTCTTTCCAGCTTAATTTAGGAATATTAGATGGTTAAAAGTAGCTGTTATATTTGTAATTTGACACATACGTGTAAAAAAAAAACGTTATAATGAGCTGAACACGCTAGCATTAAACACATAACGTCTGTTCTCTTTCTTTTTTCATCCACATCATATACTGGCGTCACCCAAGTAGTGTCTCAAATTACTGGAGCAATATAGGCGATAAAAAATAACTCAACACATAAATACACCTATAGCTGAAAGTACGCACTCTTTGGTTACCCGAAATAAACCATCTGCTGTAAAGCAAAACGATACGACGGACGTATAGACAGGAAGGTTATTTGCGTTAATTGTTTGTCAGTAAGCCGAAGTAGGTAAATGAGGGGATTAGTGGGTAAATTGTTCGAAGTTACGGTGATGCACAGAAGGCCCATTCGAGAGTGCCAAACGAGAAAGATATAGTGAGGAATACAAAACCGTCCGAGTAAAAAAATGTAACGCACAGGTATTTTAGCTAGGTACATTTTGTGAGATGCTTTCTTAAATATGCTCTCTAATGCCCCATAAAAGACTCTCACAGAAATGCATAGCTATTACAGGAGGAGTGTTGTTTTACTTCTACTTCTCAATCAAGGCGTTCCGTAAGCAGTGACTAATGGGTAACTGGATTGCTAAGTTATATGGAATGTAATGTACATTAAAGATGTATTATATTGCCAAACAAATCTGCGAGGAAATGGTTTCTAAAAAAATCATAATCTAGACGAATATTCGTTAGCGTGAACGGCCACAGGTTTTTATCCATTGTTAATAAAATGCAACCAAGATCTTCTCAAAATATAAGAGATAATTAACAACAACATTTACTTATTCACAACAAAAATTATATATTCATACCTTATTGCATACTAATCAATTCAAATGATATTATACCATTAAAATCTTATATTCTGTTTATATAAGTTCGTTTAATCTCTTTTTATAATCTTTGGGTTCTTCTCGAAAAATGTTTCTCTGAATAAGGGATAATAAACTAAAGAGATGGAGATTTATATTTTATTTTTTTAGCACACAAGATTAATTCCAAAATATTTATATCGGAACAACATTATTAAATCAAAAATATAAATCATGTACGGCATTACGTGTTAAAAATCACTACATTAACGTCGTTAATGATTATTAATAAATAATTATTTAACTGACTCGGGTTTACATCACGTATATTTCATCAAAGCTGTTAAAAAGATGGACAGTTTGGAGTGTTTCTTCCACTGGACTATTGTACTGCATATATAAATAAACATAAGTGCGTATATATATATATATGTATATATATATATATATATATATATATATATATATATATATATATATATATATATATATATGCAGGTATGCGTAATATATATATATATATATATATATATATATATATATATATGCAGGTATGCGTAATATATATAAATATATATGCAGGTATACGTAATATATATATATATATATATATATATATATATATATATATGCAGGTATGCGTTGCGTAATATATATATATATATATATATATATATATATATATATGCAGGTATGCGTAATATATATATTATATATATATATATGCAGGTATATGTAATATACATATATACATATATATATATATGTATATGCAGGTATGTGTAATATATATATATATACATGTATATGCAGGTATGTGTAATATATATATATATATATGTACATATATGCAGGTATGTGTAATATATATATATATATATATATATATATATATATATATATATATATATATATATATGCAGGTATGTGTAATATATATATATATGCAGTTATGTGTAATATATGTGTATATATATATATATATATATATATATGCAGTTATGTGTAATATATGTATATATATATATATATATATATATATATATATATATATATATATGCAGGTATGTGTAATATATATATATATATATATATATATATATATATATATATATATATATATATATATGCAGGTATGTGTAATATATATATATATATATATATATATATATATATATATATATATATATATGCAGGTATGTGTAATATATATATATATATATATATATATATATGCAGGTATGTGTAATATATATATATATATATATATATATATATATATATATATACACTTGTGCCCGATATTATTCATACCCCCTCTTGAAAATTGAGTTTATTAGGTGTAACTTTGTAAGAATTTATTGTTTACGTCCATATTGATACATATTCTTAATAAACCTCTTCTGATCATTTTCGTCATTTTAAAATCTCGGGATACTTGTAATAAAAGAAATATACAGCTATTTATAAAATCTGCAATGTTCAAAAATAATCATACCCCCTTATTTTTTCAGTATTAATCGAGTTTCTGACTATTTGTTTCCTGTTTGATTCTTATTTTGAATGCTTTTATACAACCTTTGATTAATTTCATTTCGTTTTTTGCATTTTTCAGAAATTAAAATGATATCAACTGAAAACCAAAAAAAGAATAAAAATTATTAGAATGGGGGAGAAAAAAGAGCTTAGTAATGACCTTAGGACTAAAATTGTGAATTCACATAAGGATGGTTTAGGTTACAAGTCAATTTCCAAGAAATTTGAGGTCCCTACAGCAACAGTACAGAGCATCATCAAAAAATTCCAGAGCCACCACACAACAAACAACTTGATTGGTAGAGGAAGGAAAAGGAAACTGTCTGCTAGAGCTACCAGGAATATTGTAAGAAGTGTTAATGCAAATCCAACCACCACTACTAAGGACATTTTAGAAAATCTGGAGTCTTCTGGCATAAAAATATCAAGGCAAACATTGCAAAGGACTCTGCATGAAAATGGTCTGAAAGGAAGAAGACCAAGAAGGACTCCATTGCACACCGGAAAACGCCTTACAGCACGTCTAAAGTTTTCTAGGACCCATGTGAATTCTCCAGAGTCCGTTTTCTCAAGTATTTTGTGGACTGACGAAACAAAAATTGAATTGTTTGGCCATATGGATGCTTCTTACGGTTGGAGGAAGAAAGGAGAAGCTTACAACCCAAAGAACACCATACCCACGGTGAAACATGGTGGTGGTAGCCTAATGTTTTGGGGTTCCTTTTCGGCTAGTGGTCCAGGTAGTTTGGTCAAGATAGATGGAACTATGAAGAAGGAGCAATATTTGGAGATACTCCAGAAAAACATTAGACAGGATGCGAAGAAGCTCCATTTAGGACCAAACTGGGTCCTTCAACAGGATAATGATCCAAAACATACTGCCAAAATATCAAGAAATGGTTTGAGGATAATCACATTAATGTTTTGGAATGGCCTAGCCAGAGTCCTGACCTGAACCCTATCGAAAACCTCTGGCACATATTGAAAACTGAGGTTAAAAAGCGGAAACCTAGAAATTTGAGGGATTAAGAGAACTACTGCATTGAAGAATGGTCAAAAATCAGTGTTATGATTGTAAAAACCTTGTTGATGAATATCCAAAACGGTTACAGGCAATTATTAAGAATAAAGGGCATGCTATTGACTATTAGTAAGAGAGGTATGAATAATTTTGAACTAGTGCCATTATTGTTTTTCTTAGTATAATGCTTCAAACTTGCATAATTTATTTATTTGTTGAGTTTAAATTAAATGCTTATGCTTGATTTATTGTTTGAAATCCCTTTAATATTGTCTATCTGCTGGTTTGAGCAATATTCTTATAGAAATCTCAAAGATCCTAGGGGTATGAATAATATCGGGCACAAGTGTGTGTATATATATATATATATATATATATATATATATATATATATATATATATATATATATATATATATATATATGCAGGTATGTGTAATAGATATAAGTATATATGCAGGTATATGTAATATATAAACGTATATTATATATATATATATATATATATATATATATATATATTATCTACGTAGATATGCAGGTAGGTGTAATATATATATATATATATATATATATATATATATATATATATATATATATATATATATATATATATATGCAAGTATGTGTTCATATATAATGTGCGTGTGGTACGGCATAATCGCGTTGCCACCCCAGTTCTCGTTAGATCATCTATATAAAAGCCAAGTACATCCAAGGATGGAATACTGTTGCCATATCTGGGCAGGAGCTGCTAAAACAGCCTATCCTGCTTTGACAGAGTACAAAATAGACTTCGTGGCTTAGTGGGGGATGCCTTTTTCTCTACCCTGCCACCTCTCTCCCACAGAAGAGATGTTGCGAGCCTGTCCTTGTTTTATCGTTATTTCCATGGCAGATGCTCGTCTGAACTCCAGTCTCTTGTCCCCCCCTCGCCAATCTTTCACGAAAAACACCCGTCTAGCGGAATCCACTGTGAAAAATTTCTTCCACTCTTTATCTGTGCCTAAATCAAAACGCGGATTCCATGAACAAAGCTTCTTTCCTAGAACTGCACGTCTGTGGAACTCTGTTTCGTCTGCCTGCATCCCTCCGGACTACAACTTGGATGTCTTCAAGTCCAATGTGAACAAATTCCTAATGAACCGCCCCCTTAAGTAAACACTTCAGCAAATCTCCTCACTAAATTAATGTACGTGCAATAACCCTTATCCCTGAGTGGCTTCCGGGCCTTGATAAGTGGTGATCACTGTGTAAAAAAAAAGAAAAAAAGTAAAACACGCTGAGTTTGGTTAATACCATATGGGTAACCATTTGGGAATTCTCGGCGCTGCATGTGCTTTCCGCTTATCTCGGCATTTGTTCCAGTCATCCCGACTCTCCACTTGCAACTGGTATTCAATAATGTCGACTACAGGGAGGTGTGGATTGAGACTGCGCAACACTTGTCACAACAATCTCAGCGCAGGCACCCTTACAGTGGTATCAATAGTTTGCTAAGACTGAAGGAAGGCTCGCTCTCTGTCTCTGTCTGTCTGTCTGTCTGTCTGTCTCTCTCTCTCTCTCTCTCTCTCTCTCTCTCTATATATATATATATATATATATATATATATATATATATATATATATATATATTCAAAAAGTTGTTAACGTAAATAGAATGGCAGTTACATGTGTACAACCACATATACCGCGCACACACATATGAGGGGAATAAGGCGCACACGATTCTGGTAATGCTATTATTGTACTTGAATACTGTTGGCACGAACAAATAGGTAAAACCGGATATAAAGATTTACCCAATTAGTTAAATTATATAAACTGCATATATTAAACTATATATGTTAATATTATAAAAAAAAATTGTAACAACATAATTTATTAATGGCAAAAATGTATAATTGTGCCAAACGAAATCAAAACCAGATAAACCTTCATATACTTTCGAGAATTAATAAATGAGATTTCTAGTGCTACGTACATGTTGTTATAGAGTTCTGATTCGAGTACCAGGCAAAAATATGAGCGCCCCGTACGTTAGTTTTACAATTTTTAAAAAATTATTTTTTTACAGCTAGATCGGTCATTAAACTTTTAGAAAATAACAACACTTACAATCTATATCGTAAATATTTACATTTACCTGAGAATTTTTGGGATTTAATAAAACATTTTGAGAATTCTATTATATATTTGTTAGTATTTGAAAATAATAGCTTTGTCATAGCCTACAAATAACACCATTTTATTTATTTTTTTTTTAAATTTTATCAACCTCTGCCTAAGTCACAAATATTTTTACATAGTCTAAAATAATTATTAAATGAATATTATGTTAAAAAATCATCTTAAAGACAAGCAGTATTTGTCGATTATTAAGTGATTTGGGCTTTGTTGTAAATTGCCTTAACTTATTGCCTCAAATATTGATCGATTTAACATTTTCAATATCAATATATTATCTGCTTGTGTGTGTGTAGATGTATATGATCGCCTTCTTTTTAGCGGCATAACCGTTGGATTTAAAGATACAAAATATATTTTATGTCAGTTTGAAAATATCGGAGGTTGCTTCCAGATAAAAATATGAATAATAAACAATAATATATATAATCAATATTATCACTTTTATTATTGCTGTCATTATTCTTTGTGCGGTTCTTATTTAGATTAGACCTGATAGGTTTTTATCATAAATTGCTGTAAAAATATTCTCCAACAATGAAAAATTAATATAGACACCGGCAGATATTCATCTATTTTAATCTTCTCAATGCCATTAAACAATTATTAAATCACACTGTACTTGATCTAACATTACATGTAATAAGTCATATCTATATTTCAATAAATGAAAAATTGGGTGTGCATGTGTGTGGACATTTTCGCAACAAAACTATATAGTCAATTTAAAAATACCGTTTTTTTTTTTTAAATAGTCAGCCATATAGGAGCACATTCGTCACACCGTTTAATTTTTTTTAAATAGTAAACCATATAGGAACCTATTCGTTACAACACTAACAAACACCAAGTCATCCAGCTTTATATTATAGATATAACGTTTATATATTTATATATATTTATTTATTTATATATGTATATATTTATTCATATATATTTATTTATATATATATATATTATATATATTTATATTTATATATTTATATATATATTTATATATATATATTATATTTATATATACATATATATATTTATATTTAAATATATATATTACATTTATATATATTTATATATATATATATGTTTATATATATATTTATTTATAAATATTTATTCATATATATATATATTTATATATATATTATATATATATATTTATATTTATGTATATTTATATATATATATATATGCTTATATATATATTTATTTATATATATGTATGTTTATATATATTTATATATATATATATATATATATATATATATATTTATTTATATATATTTATATATATGTTAATATATATATTTATATATATATATATGTTTATATATATTTATATATATATATATTTATATATATATTTGTATATATGTATATATTTATATATATATATATATTTATATATATATATATATAAAATATATATATATATATAAATATATATACAAATATATATAAATATATATATAAATATATATATAAATATATATAAATATATATATATATAAATATATATATATAAATATATATATATATAAATGTATATAAATATCTATATATAAATATATATATAAATATATATATATATATATATTTATATATATATGTATATATATATGTATATATATTTATACATATATGTATATATATATAAATATATATATATATATATATATATATATATATATATATATATATATATATATATATATATATATACGATCAAAAATGTCCTAAACCCTTTACATTTATTCACATATTTAAATATATATAATTGTATGTAAATGTATCTCATTATGGGACAAGTCTAAAAAAATGATTTTTGGCGCAATAAAATGAGCGTATATAACAGTGTATTAAATTTCACATCAGAATATAGGGATTGATTGCAAAATACCTGGCAACAAAAGTGAGTACCCCTCTACCGATAGTAACATACGGCATACCAACTCTACATTGTTTTTAGACTCAGCATCATAATCAAAATAGCCTTTTATTTCTTGGGCATGCAGTTTACGATAAACCGCTAGAATGGTCTTCCATACTTACAATTACGACGTTGTTCGAGGCTTGTGCCCTGCATCTAAGTTATATATATATATATATATATATATATATATATATATATATATATATATATATATATATATATATATAGTGTTTGAGTTCGCATATATATGCACCCACACATACACACACACGCACACACACACACACACACATATATATATATATTCATTTAAACACATGGGAATGTATAAATATATATATTCACACATACAGACACATACACGTATATATATATATATATATATATATATATATATATATATATATATAAGTACTTCATTTACTCACATAAAATTAATATACGAAATTATAGATTTATGCATAAACTTTAAGTATTTACTTCAAAAGTGCTCAATATTTAGAGCTATGCATAAACTGAAGATTCCTGGCGTGGATGAAACGGAATATACGGTGTAGCTTAATCGCCATATATATTTTATAACTTATATTTATTATATAATATATATATATATATATTATATAATATATATATATATATATATATTAGTATATATATATATATATATATATATATATATATATATATATATAATTAGAAAAGGCGTTTTTTTAAAGGACCAAGTAAGATTGTTTTGCGTATACGAAGAAATATAATTAGTCCCTGACCGCATCTACACAAAATCGTATTGCTTTTAAGACGCAGTTGTTTCGTAATTACAGTTGGTTTATTGAAGCTCGACAACAACAACAAAAAAAATCTGACTCTGAGCTTGTCTTTCATGATCCCCGGTGATATCTGTCATTCGGTGCACTGAGATCATTAATTCCGAATTACCCGAATTCTAGTCACACGCCAACCATTTAAGCACATAATCTTTCTTTTTCTTTTAACAGGGTTCTATCGGTACGTTGCCTTCTGGGTGTTTGCATATGTATTATTTTATACAGACATATGTTGGCTATTTTATATTATGAAAAGGCTTTCCTTTTCTAAAGAAAAAAATTGTCCATGTAATGCATTTCGTTATTTAACGGTAAACGTACTGATACACTATAAAGAGGTGTAAACAAAATACACAACTGTTATTCGGACGAGTGTATTTTTTTGGGGGGTGAGGTAATTTATACTGTAAATGATTATAAACTAGCGTATTTTTACATAATATAGAAGGTATTTATAGGAACAAATGCATAGGCCTCTTAAAAGTGATAGACACCTCGAACTAAACAATAGTAAGACATTTTAGAAGTGATTTCTTTGGAAAAATAGTTTACTTTGTGTACAGAAAAAATAAGGCTCAACATATTTTAAAATATCTGTCTACATAAGATCAAAGTGTAGTATGTGTTCTTCAGATGCTGCACTTCTATTTCTTGTTCTCTTTCGGTTGAGGATAAATCCTTCACGACTGAGACAATTTTTATTTTTGTACCTTTTCTCCACGTTAAAAAAGGCCCTGGTGTCTAACTCTGTCCCGTGGGGAGGCATAGTAAATAGGTACATAATATAAAATCTTACAAGCTGTTGTATACATTTTATTTGAAGATATAATTCCGATATTGCATATATTTTTGTGTTTACCGCAGCGTTACAATGTTTAATATGTAACCATATTAAATTGCGCGCATGTTAATAAATCATGAGATGTGTTAATTGTATTAATATGCAATTCATATTAGCTAATCTTTTTTTTTGTTTCGAAGATATTTTTGTATCGTATGTTTTGTTTATGGTAAAATATCACACAAGAATCCATATAAATCGGTCGTTCTTTTTTATATTGAGATTCATACAAGAACTCTAGTGTTAATTTTAAAAAAAAGAAAATTACATTTTCTCGTATATTCGTTCTGGAATTGCATTCATCTGCCAAACACCAAGCTAATTTTCATATTATTTTAAAGAGTATTACTTCCCTATTAGTTTTTTTTACGGGTTTCTCATAAGATGATCATATCTACTTATCTTTTCTGTGTAATTATATAAATGCAATTATCTTATAAGATTTATATGATTTATATTTGTGTAATACTTTTCTCAAACATTTATAGTACATACTATATATTTCTAAATGTATTTAGGTATGCGTATATATTTTTCTTGGAAAAAATTGCCTACAAAACTTCTTTTCGAGATTTTGTTCAACACACCTTACACTTTATATATAAGGTATCTGAACACATTTCAAACTTTATATTTGTGGTTTAGCCCGGGATATTTGGTTGAAATTACAAAAAAAAAAAAAGGAAATTTGCCATGTGAATGTTGAAAGTAAGGAATATGCGTGCATAACGTATTAGTTATTTGTTCATGTTTTATTTTTAGCCTTGAAGCAAGCATGTCTTCATAGCTTAAGGATAGAGTAAAACATAAATCCTAACTAGAAACTTTTAGTTTTCATTTTCGGTGATGGTGCACGATTTTTTTAAATTTTGAAACATTACTATATATTGAATCCACTTTAATATGATTATCGATATTAAATCTGCATAGTTTTTTATGATGCAATATTGTGGACTCATAATGGGGTATGATATCTTACAATTAGGTGATTCCATTCATAAACGCTGCTGATTGGAACTGACGAATCAAATTAGTTCACGGTTTGTCATCTACCAATAATAAATTCTTCGTTAATATTAAAATTTTGTAGCAATGTTGCATATGTTCTTTTTTTTGTGTGTGTAAACACGAGATACACCTTTTCTTCTTCGGCTGCAAAATTTAACAACCTGGAATCTGTATAGAACAGCTGTCTACTGAGAAGTCATTATCTCCAGCATGTGTATACAATAACTACTAATCCGATACTATTCTAAGACAAAATATGGATTTCAACTTAAGAGGTTATATACCCGTACGCGACTTTATTTTGATGGATCGGCATCAAAATTCGAATTGAGTCAAGTGATATTTTCAGTGTATTTACGAATCTAGATGTAAACTAAAGTACTTCAGTCACAACCTGAAAACCGAACCCGATTTATTGAGAAGAACGCAACTGTCTATGCGAAATTAATACAAGGATTTGTTGACTGAATTCTATCACTGGTAATAACAGCAGTTATAGACGATGTCGGAAAGCATTGAACATATAAAGAAAGCATTGTTGTCAAAATGAAAACCCAAAATTATTTCTTTATATGCTGAACTGACATAGATTAAGCGTATGAAAGACGAGACAATTACTGAATATGTTAGAAGGGTCGAAACAACAGAAAATTCCTAAAAAAAATACTGGCGACGTTATAGGCAAAACGCTGTTAAACTTTACTGTCCTCAAAAGGTTACCAGGAGGTTTTACTACCATCGTGATTACACAGTAAGAAACAACTCATGACTTTTAATCAGTGTAAGGTGGCACTCAGGTGTAACGAGGAAGCTGAGAAAATGATCACAGAAAAAAAAAGAATCTACAAATATCATGAAATTTTAAAATGCTCACGTAAAAATACCAATATCTTATTATATATTTTAGCCCGCAAAAAGGGGGGGCGCAACTTTTCCAAAACAATTTTTCTTCCAAGAAAAGTACGAAAATGATTGTGGGCCACCTAATCAAGAATTCTTAATGTAGATACACGGATTTTAAATGGGGCTCAACTTATAACGTTAGAGCTCCGTTAGTGAACCTACATTATTTTCATGTTCGTTTGACGCTTCAATACATGGTAATAATTTTCTTGTAGAGTGTAGTGCAACAGCACAAGTAATTACGACGGAATATGTTTTTTTATCCGTTTTGATTCCAACTTTAACACTCAGTGTGATATTTCAGAACTGGCTGACGGAAGTCGACCAAACGGTGTCGTTTTAAAGAGAGGTAATGCTAAAATCTCGCTAAGGAGCAATAAAATTGAAATGTGTTTCTGTAATTTGGAGAACGCTATTCAAAACCCGAAATTTACGATAAAAAATATTTTCTGTACAAGCGGCAATTAAATAAGGTGCAAATATATAATTTACTTCTAATAAATCCAAACTGATGTACTTGAATGGAATTGTATTCGACATTAAAGAAGATGGAATACTACATTATTTAAATGGTGGAAACACATCAAAAATTGCCTTCCATGATTTACAGACGTGGTGTAGCGTCTACACCGGAACTAATTTTGACAGTGATTTTGAACATTCACCGTTTCCGGAGAGCTCCAAAAACAGACAAAAAAGCCGTGGCGCTAAATTCGAGGAGTCTCTCGCTCTCTTTTTGCTCGCAAACACCAGAGGAGTAAGATGCGTTACTGCCACGCTCTGTCGCTCGTGCGTGACACACTCTGTGCCGGTTCCAATGGTAAAAAAAGAAAAACATTCTCATCTATTCACTACGCTCTTTACCCGAACGGCTTTTCTAACGAAAATTAATTTATCGTTTCTTTCCAACTTAACGCCAAAAACATTTGACCAGTCGGGAAGGATTTTTTCTTTTTTATTTCGGACTCAAAATAAACACGAGTGTGATGCACCAGGGCAAATAAATTTACACTTCTTATAACAAGCCAAGTCTGATTATTTCTTTTTAATTAATTTTTCTAAATATTTGTTTTCTTATTAATGTTTTTGAAAAATTAATTTTAAGTGAGCTGTGTGTTGTTTTGCCCAGCGAGCACCTCGCGTCAGTGGCATAAACGTCTTGGGCACTGCAATATTCCAGATAACAAAAGCTTGCCTAGTGTGATTACGAAATGAAAATAAGAAAATAACAAAAAAAAAAATAAATAAACTTGACAAACTGCGGGGGTCTTTACACCGGGAAACTGACAAAGTATCAAAATATGATACCAGACAAGACGGCAACACAAATACTATCGCTGGTATATTGTGACGTGACCGATCCCGTGGAAAATTTCAGGTAAGGAATAACTTTTTTAGACGATTCTTCCGGTTCAATAATGGTTATTTCTTAAAGACCAAATCTCATATATTGCTAGCAACTAAAAATATTCAGCTAACATTTCCTCCTACGGTGCAGTAAAGTGTATTCACTCTGACAATAGTACAGTATTCTCTGATTAAGACTTAAAAAGTGTATTAACTAACCGACGTATCAAACATGAACAATAGGCACCTAATTCAAAACACCAAAATAAAAGGTCGGAAAGCTAATGGCGGACACATTTGAAATGGTAAGATGTCTACTAATTGAATTAGAACTTCCAACAAAACATCCGGATGTACGCATTCATGGATCTGGCATCTATACGCAACTGGTATGACAAAATACATTTTAAAGCCAATATAATGTTTCTGCAGCTGCAAACCAAATTTAAGCAGAATTCCTGTATTTGATTCCACTTGCCTCGCATTTATAGATAAAAACTGCAAATCTATATAAGTATAAAACTCAAATGACCTTGTAAGATGTGACTTTCCGGTTTAACACATCCGGTTGCGCATGCGCGCAAAAACATTTAGCCATAATATATATATATATATATATATATATATATATATATATATATATATATATATATATATATAAATTACCAGTGGTGCACAGTGTTTACCAAGTATTTGGAGTTGTGCTGTGCAATAACAAGTGGTTGTAGTCTGGCAGGCTTGAAACCGTTCCGCGAATGAAAAAGAACGTGAGAAAAATATAGAGTATTTGCTGTTGCGCCAATCGCTAAAGCTGAAGTGACCAAGGTTTAATAAGTCGAACAAGGAGGAGGACTTTGGGAAAAATCGGCGGAAAGAAGTGACCCCTCCCTGTAGAAAAGTGTCAAATTGAGGGTTAAAAAATGATTTTTGAAGCCAAGTTTTTCGATGTCATCCGAAATTTGGTGCGGGTATCGCAATATATATATATATATATATATATATATATATATATATATATATATTTAGGGAGATAAGAAATTAAATTCTGTAAGAGGAGACTTATCGTTATAATGCAAAACAAAACGAACATTTTGCGGGTGTGTATAGATGATTAATAAAGAATGGAAATGAAAATAAACACATTATACATATCTACATCCCTCTCTCTCTCTCTCTCTCTCTCTCTCTATATATATATATATATATATATATATATATATATATATATATATATATACAGTGTTTTATTTTATATTCAACTTCTCTGTTTACTAAGAGGTGTTCCAGTTAATTTAAGTATTTGGGTAAAAGAAAAACTAAATGTCATAATATTTTCTTTCTTTAAAGGCTTTCCTTAAGAATAGTAGAAAACCTACTAGGTTCCACGATTGGACTCGTCGTCTAGCGATAATTTCATTAGGACCGGAAACGATTTATTGAGCTTGCTGACGGAACTATATTTCTGTCTGTGATAAAGTAGGAGCGTAGTTTGCAATATATTATGTAAGTAGGTGTAAATCATGTTTTTCATTGTGGGATATACAAATCAGACAAAGAAAGGCAATTATATATGTGTGTATATGTGTGAGTATATAAACAAAGAGAGAGAGAGAGAGAGAGAGTAAAATATGTGATATTCCTCCAAGTAATTATGTCTTATTACAGCGATTTTTTTTAACGAGAATTACTTTGACGGACCCCCGTGATTTTACCGAAGGCGACATAACCTCATTTTCAATAATACATTCTAACTAAATCTTACATATGTAACCAAAGGTGTATAGCTATTTCCACATTAATCTTCATGTGTGCAGGTGCTGGAATTATATCTGAGTATGTGTAGGTTAGGCTTAGGTTTATGTGTAGGTGATGGAATTATATCTATGTATGCATTTGTGATGTTTATCAATAGACTAGTTTATGTGTATAAATACAACGCAGGTGTATATGGAATATACACATGCATATACTTGTACGTGTGCAAGCGTGCACGCAGTTACATATACACCGATATCTGTTTGTATATGCATGCATATATTTCCATTGAGGTACCAATTGAAGCGATGATAACGGAAAAAGCTCACAAACGCAAGCGAAGAGGAAGAAATAATGGTCACATTCGAATATTATTAGCTTTGACCAGGCAACGAGTGAAGCCAACCCGTTGTCAATATTCGGGAAATAAAAAGAAATTGATGTCAGCTCAGTCCTGTGGGTTTTCGACTCTACTGAATCGGTATTGTTTACAGAGAGTTGTAATATTTTCTATCGCATTGCTGCAGTTATTTTTTTACCAACCAAACTTGGCATAAATTGGTATATTTTCACTTCATTAATCGTTATATGTGTACATTTATTCAACATGTTCTGTCTCGTATTTGTATTTATTTATGCTTCACATTTGTCTAAAATAAGTATTATTGTTTCCCATCATTTTAATGCCTGCACGATAATCGACATTTTAAACGATGTGGCTTTCATACGTAACGGCAGACAGCAAATATAAAACCAATTACCTTGAAATATTGTTTATTTTATTAATACATAATGCTATTATTGCTTTGTTTAACGTCGTCTATGTTGAATGTGCTATGCGAATGAAGCAACCCTTGAATTATGTTACTAAATGTATTACACGTGTATGGAGATTAATTCTTAACGCGTTTTGTAGTAGTTAACCATAATCGTGTAACAGTAGACGAGAAACCATAAAATACTTCTGGCTCTGATATTGTTGTTTGTTTATCTAGCCTTTAGCAACATTTATGGTCAATCTAGCGTAAGTGTGGTTATTCTTATTCATGCTAAAATAACTCTAATAACCCTATAGGAATTACTTTGCCGGTGGCGTTTCTCTTGTTATTATTTGTCCTATACTTCGGTTGAATAGTCGTGCATTTTACTTAAAACATATATTTTCGGTTTTCGTACAACACTTGTGTTCGTGTTTTTTTTCTTTTTGTAAAGTTCTGTTAATAGGTAAAGAATATATATTTTCAGCTCCACAACATGTGCTCTATATTGGATACTAGGCTTGCAGATTATGTCCCTCAGCCGTCCCGACGCTAAAGAGACGACTAGAAAAATTCGCGATAAAATAAACTCGTTTCTGCAACGGTACAACTTATCTTAAACCATCCGTGTTGAACATAATAGTTTACTGTTGCCCCGGAAATACATTCGTTGCGTACGAAGATTACGAAGAATTGTGCCCGAAACCTAGAGTCGTGCATCACTAAGGATACTGTTAAGCTCCATAAGAGATGATCTGTATACAACAAACTTCTGTAAAATAACACTATTTCTTATTGAACACCCGGTGCTTTCCTTATTAGTACTTATAGCAACTAAGGTTACTCCCAACAAAAGTTCAAAGTGCCAATTATCTGCTTCTGGTTATCTCAAATGAAAGCTCCTAATACAAAGGTCAGCACCAGTTGATTATCTGGTGGACTCTAGGATGCCCACGCATTTACTGTTTCGTTTGTATACATAATAAAAACGAGCAGTATATAAACAAAACGTATTATGCTGTTAAAGTGGATTTTGGTTTACGTGCATAAGTACAGAAGTGAGGTATATTATGTGGATTTGAATAATTTTGCTGATAAAACCTCTTCTGTTTACATGTACAACTAAGCTTCATTTTAAACTTAAATACTATCCTACTGCTACCAGGAAATTGAAAAAAATTGGAATATGCCTGTTTCCTGAAAGCCATAAGAAAAATATTTCCTTCTAGCCTTTGGCATCTGTTACATCTTCGGCATATTTCATAGTCCATAACTGTCCATTTTCCTTGACTCGTGAGTGTAGACATTTCATTCGAATGTGTTTTTTTTATTTATATTTTCATAGTTGTATCTAATCCTTTTTATGCATAAGTACATGAGTATATTGATGGCAAATCGGATATCATTATTCGTTCAACCGGCGAATTATCTGACACTTAAAAGAAGAAGATATCTTTATTTCATTGCTAGAACTTAATTTGTTGGTTTACCGATTTTAAAAAAAGGTAAGTATTAGGAGAAAATGACAATACCTGGTACTGGTCAAGTCATTAGCTGAAATCTTCCGTCTTGTCTTTTTTGTAATCTCTTGATGCTAAGTAAATGTAAGCTAAAACATTTATCAATATCTAACATTTAAGGCTTATTTTTCGTGTAGTAGAAATAACTTGCGCCTATATATATATATATATATATATATATATATATATATATATATATATATATATATATATATATATATATGAGAGAGAGAGAAGGGTAATATTTTTTATTTATTTACTTATTTATTTCGGACCGTTTGTAATGACATCAATTATTCATACGAGAGTACATATTGACTAAATGCGAGTTGGATAAAATAATTTTCCCATTTACCAAGTTGGTATTTCCAAATGGGGAGCGGTATATATATATATATATATATATATATATATATATATATATATATATATTAGCAAAGGTACTCGTCGCTTACTGGGTTAAAAACAGCCTACAGAAAATGGACTCTGATTTATAAAAGTATGATAGGGTATGTAAAGGAATGTTGTAGAGAGATAGTTTCGAATTGGGGGTGGGTAAAAATAAATAAAATAGATACACCGGAAACATTATCACAATACTCTCTGGATCTGTATTAAAAACCATGTTAAACTTTGTGTAATATTTCCATTCTTTGAAAGTCAGGCGCGACAGAACACCCCATGATTTTATTATACAATATTTCTACAAATTGAAACATAATTAACAATATATACTTACGCAGTCTTTGTTAAAGTATTTGCCTATTTCCATTCTATGGAGGCCAGGCGCGAACTAAAACTGCAGGATCTTTTATACCATCCCTTTTTAATTTAAAGCATACTTATCAAAATCGTATGTACATCTATATCAAAAACACTTGTAAACGTTCTTTTTTATTTTTTTCCATACTTTGTCGACCAGGCGCGTACGCAGACCCTACAATGTAAATGCATCTTCATTATGCCATATCAAACATACCCATTCCTGTGGGTCGATACATCTATCATTATATGTGATCAGTTTTCTATAATAGTAACCCATCTAGGAGCCTATTCGTGACCAGCTACAAACACAGACGGTCATATATATATATATATATATATATATATATATATATATATATATATATATATATATATATAGACTAGGGTCATACTTATCCTTTACTAGTGCTTACTATTTCGATTTGATTGAAAAATTGTCCGCGATAGCAATGCCGATTATAATAAATCATGGAAATTAGAAATATTTATTGATCTTTCTTTAATTTAAAGCAACGTTT
This sequence comes from Euprymna scolopes, assembly GCF_053919585.1. Lineage (NCBI taxonomy): Eukaryota > Metazoa > Mollusca > Cephalopoda > Sepiida > Sepiolidae > Euprymna > Euprymna scolopes. The sequence goes on from NC_136492.1 coordinate 128,323,602, forward strand.
AGCTGCTAGTTCTAGATATATCATCTAATGTCAGATATTAATAAGTATCGCATAGAATGTAACAGCTAATTGTTTGGTAAGAACTATTAGATGTGTAAACAATAAATATTTTCCTGGAAGAATTTGATTAAATTATAATTGTGGTATGGATTTTACTACGAGTCTAAATCATTTGTTTAGTGTTGTAGACATTACCTTTATACGTTTTCTTTTAAGACATTCAAGTATCAGTACATACAGAAATTAAAGGCGAAGATACATCAACATTTTTTTCTGCGAGGGAGTCAGCATTTTTCAAGATCCGATAACCACTAAAATAATCGAGTGTATGGAAATCACTGAGACAACGATGTATTAATATTAAATGAAAATATAGAAATGTAATGTTAAGGTAGATGGCCTACAAACATTTTGCACAGTGCTCAATTGTTACGAATAAAACACTGAAGACTAAATTCAGTATGAAAATTACTCCTTTATCTAAATCCCCACCGGGATCTAAAACGTATGAAAAATATTTAAAACTAAACTCACTTGTCTGCTGTTATATCATACTATTTAAATAAATAGCAGCAAAGCAATAAGTTTTGACAAAATATGAGATATTTTCGGGGTAAATATCAGTCATTTTGTTAATTCATATTCAGACCGAGGAAAATAAATGACTAATATTGAAATAGTTTATTGCTGTAAATGAAGCTAACTATAAGCTGATGATGGTCCCTTAAATAAGCGAGTTACATGGCAACTGTCACATTGTGTAGTACACAGTTCCGTTAATTACCGTTAAATTATTCCTCATTTGTTATATTCTGACCAAAAATCGCTGGGATTAAGAAAGTGTAATATTGCAAAAAACAAAAAAAAACAAAAAACAAAAAAAACGCAGTATATTTGTACCTAAACCTATCTATCTCTTTCTCCCTATCTCTATCCCTCTCTCCCCCTCTCTCTCCCTCTCTTTCTCTCTCGTATATATATATATATATATATATATATATATATATATATATATATATATATATATATATATATATATATAGGTTGATAAGCTGGTAGTCAAATTGGATATTAAAATGCTCATATGTTCGTTTTCCGGGACAAAACCACATGAAAATGTGAATGCATTTTGAAGACTACATTAATATTATAGGCTATAATTTTATGGGATTGGTAAAAAGAAATATCTATAATAAAACAAACGCACTGTCTAAATTTGCCTACATTTTTATATATAGTGTCTTCATAGCAAACATCTGTTTTAATGCTTCTGTTGTCTTCCCTGTGACATTGACAGGCTACTAATATTAGCATATTATTACTTATATTGATTATTGAACATCTTTGTTAAATTTATACGTTTGTAAGTATTGATAACAAGCACCGCCAACGATTTCTTATACATTAGATCACTTTCACTCATTAGCATTTACAATTCAACTGTATTTCTCTCTGTTAACGTTGGCCGTGTGCCTTATTCTTTGTTTAATAATCCTAGAACCCCATCTTCCAACGTAGACCCCTACTACCTGGTCTCTTTCTCCAACATCAGGGGTCTACGTTCCAACCTTCCAGACGTTGAAACCCAATTACATGAGACGAAACCGAACGTTTTATTTCAAAGTGAAACTGGAATAAGGCCGACCACTTCCCTAGATGAATTAATAATTAACGGATACTCTAATTTAACAGCTAAATCTGACGCAACAAATCACCATGGGCATGGAATATGTGCCTACGGAAAGGATGGCTTCCCGTGTGGCAGGGATATCTCTGGAGAAGATCCTAATTTACCTTATATGTGCTTCAGGGTTGATCTGAGAAAATAGACCACATACTGGCTGCACATCCCTCGCCTAACATCCACATCTGTGGTGACTTCAAAGTCCATAACGTGGAATGTCTGCCCCATTCAAATAAGACAGACGATGAGCGGAGGTTTTGTCATGATTTTGCCATTGCTTATGACCTCACTCAGATTGTTAACGAACCCACCCGTGTGCCCGATATAACCGGTTAAAATGCAAGCCTCTTACACCTTTTTCTCTCAACTTCCCCTGAGCTATGTTCATGTTCCGGTCATTCTCCTCTAGGATTTTCCGACCACTCCGCCGTATATGTTAAGATAAAAACGAAATGTAAGAAGTGGCCAAACGTACCCTTCCACCGTACTGTATACCGATACTCTATGGCTGACTGGGATAGCTTCCGTACATTCATATCTGATTTGCATATGCACTCCATGTTTAAAAAGGAAGTGCCCTCTCTAGTATCAGATCCGACCGAAGTTAATTGTAGGCATACACCAATTCTTACCATCTAAAAAATTCCAACAAAAACCTAACAGACAGCCATGGTTCTCCCAAGTATGTGCTGCTGCTATCGCGCACAGACATCACGTTTTCCATAGCTACCAACGTAATAGATGCACTGAGACGAAAACTACTTCCAGGACTGCCAGCAACCACTGTAAAAGAGTAATAAAAAATGCAAGAGAGCTATATGCCTAGTCTGTTTAATCCAAGGTAGCTTTTCAGCGGCTTGGTTAACACCAGTTTTGGCAAATAACAAAAAGGATCCTGAACAGAAGTGTGCGTTCTATCCCAACAATTATCAATGGACCAGAGGACATCTCGTCAGCGTCAGACAAGGTTAAACTATTTGCAAAGAACTTTGCAGCTGATTCTACCCTATGCGACGAAGGCCATCAAATCCCCATATTTCCTCCTATAACACAAACAAGCAAGGCAACATATAAATACCCGTGCATGAGGTCGCCAAGCTAATCAAGAACCTAGATTCCAGTAAAGTAACTGGCCCTGATATCATCCCAATTATAGTGTTAAAAAAAGCTTCAACCATAATTGTTCCCATACTTACGAAACTATTTAAGTGTTGCCTTAAGGAGAAGTGCTTTCAGACGCCCTGGAAGACCTCATCAGTTTGTCCTGTATTTAAGAAATCTCGTGATACGTCATCTCCCTCTCAGTAAAGACCAATGAGTATCCTGTGTGTTATGAGGTAGTTGCTGGAATCCATATTAAATAGAGAAATAGTCAACCACCTCAGCAGGAATAACCTTCTTAATGACACACAGTATGGTTTCCGCTCTGCAAGATCTACGGCAGATGTGCTGACGTTTATATCTCACAGGATGAGTGAATCTCTTGACAAAGGCTTCCTTTCTAGGGCAATTGCTCTTGACATATCAAAGGCCTTCGACAAGGTATGGCATAAGGGTCTACTTCACAAGATTTCCAGCTACGGTATAACGGGAAATGGTTTCTCAATCATAAAACCATTTCTCTCCGATAGGCTAATAAGAGCAGTGGTCGATGGACAAAAATCGGAGGCGGGAAATATAAATGCTGGAGTCACTCAGGGGGCAACCCTGGGCAGAACTCTCTTTCTGATCTACATCAATGACCTCCCTAAACACATACTTAAATCATTCATTGACATCTATGCTGATGACACGACCATCTATGCCAACACATCAAAGGCTGTAAATGACAAAGTTCTCTCGGATTCTCTCTCCTCTGCTCTCGCGCGTGGTTCAGTGGGGGGAAGATGTGGCTGATTACCTTTAATGCATCCAAAACCAAACACCTATCCTAACATCATCAATGCTCTGATCCCAATCTGGCATCAATTGTGATGAATGACTCTCGTCTGGGTGAGGCCCCGTGTTTTGACAAGCTTCTAGGTTTGACCTTTACTCCTGATCTGAAATGGAACACGTATATCATATCTGTTGCCAAGGTCGCAGGAAAGATGGTGGGATCCTTCTTCCGCTCCAGAAAATATCTCACTACTGATGCAATTCTCTATCTATATAAAAGCCAAGTACGTCCAAGGATGGAATACTGTTTCCATATCTGGGCAGAAGCTGCTAAAAACAGTCTATCCTGCCTTGACAGATTACAAAATAGACTTCGTGGCTTATTGGGGAGGTTGCCCTTTTCTCTACCCTGCAACCGCTCTCTCACAGAAGAGACGGAGAGAGCTTATCCTTGTTTTATCGTTATTTCCATTGCAGTGTCTCGTCTGAACTCCAATCTCTGGTCCCCTCCTCGCCATTCTTTCACGAAAAACACCCGTCTAGCTGAATCCACTGTGAAAAATTTCCCCCAATCTATATCTGTGCCTAAATCAAAACGCGGATTCCATGAACAAAGCTTCTTTCTTAGAACTGCACGCCTGTGGAACTCTGCGCCGTCTGCCTGCTTCCCATCGGACCACAACTTGGATTTGTTCAAGTCCAACGTTACGAAATTCCTAATAAACCGCCCCCTTAAGTAAATACTTCATAAAATCTCCGCACTAACGTAATGTACTTGCAATAACCCTTATCCCTGAGGTGCTTCCGGGCCATGACATGATAAGTGGTGATCACTGTGTAAAAAAAAAAAGTAAAATATGTATTCGTTTCTGGGTTCCAATTCCTTCAACGGCCAGAATCGGTACATCCTGCAGCGAGTATTCTAGAAATGATGAAACACCTATGCCTGCGCCTTTTAAAAATAAAAAAAACATAATTACAATTATATATATATATATATATATATATATATATATATATATATATATATATATATATGAGCAAACAGTTAAAAAATATGTTAAAAAGACATTTTGAAATGAGTTAAAAACATATTTAATCTGAAAAGGAAACACTAGATAAATGGATGATCCTTTATCCGCGGAGTTTCGAGGAAATAAGTCCCTTCTCATCAAAGGGTAGGACTTAGCAAAATGTGGGATCGGATTTTGCATGCAGAAGTATTTGATGAAACAACAAGTAAGTCAAAGATCTTACTTGAAAACATTATTATAAGCTCTATTTCCTATTTGGTTTTATCGAGCTTTTACATCTGGCGTAGATAATTTTATAATATTAATTATTTGATATTTATAATATACTTTAATTTTACCATCTTCGATAATTTTGGTAAATTTAATTGCATTTTTTATTATACATATATATATATACATATATATATACATATATATATATTCATAAATATATACATATATATACATTTATATACATATATATATACACATATATATATATTCATATATATATATATATACATATATATACATATATATACATATACATTTATATACATATATATACATATATATATATATATATATACATATATACAGTTATATATACATATATATACAGTTATATATACATATATATACAGTTATATATACATATATATATACAGTTATATATACATATATATACATATATATATATATATACATATATATACATATATATACATATATATATACATATATATATATATATATATATATATATATATATATATATATATACAGACTTACCCAATTCTGCTCTAACACTGATAACCCCATCTCGTAGACAAGTGCTTGAAAATATTTTCGTATCTCATAGAAATCTCGACACTGACAATCGACCAATAATAAAATGATTAATATTTATGAACGATTTAATAGAAAAGATGATTATTGCTGCCACTTTTATAGACATATCCAATGATCGTAAGTTGTGGCCAAAAAATCACTATCTACTTTCTCAAACACGAGATATGAGCGAAATACATAGGCATCTTTTACAACAACAGGCGAAGCTGTCGACGATTATACTCGTGGAGTTATCAATATTACAAAATTATTACAGATAATTTTAACAATTCTGTGATTGTAAAATTTTGTTACCAAAATCATCAAGTTAGGCATTAAAAAGTTCACTTATTATTAATGAAATTAACTCAGCAATTTGTAACAATGATCAAGTTATCGAATTATATATATATATATATATATATATATGCATATATATATATATATATATATATGTGTGTGTGTGTGTGTGTGTGCAAGTATGTGTAGTATATGCAGATGTAGTATATGTATGTGTAATATATATATATATATATATATATATATATATATATATATATATATATATACACGTTTTAAAATGTAAACCTAAAATTGCATTGAGTTTTATAGAATATTTAAAGGGCAGCTCTTTAACTTTGAACTCTTGGCAACGAAATTTATGGCTAAAAACCGCTTAAAAACTTAGCCTCAGTCTAAATTTACTTCATGTAAAATTTCAATTTCTGAGACCATCGATTGGCTGATTAATTTCGTAAAGATCGCAGATGTAAAATCCAAAATTTGACTCCTAAACATAAATGTTTTGTTTGCTAAATTTGACTAAAATGTTCACCGTTCAATTCACCTACGTATAAATGTTCATGTGTTTAGTACTAAAATCGACGGAGGAGCTTGGTAGAAGTTTTCATTGGTAAAATCGTTGAAATTTGACACTTTGAAAGCAAAATTTATTCCTGCAAATCAATTTAACAGACTTTTTATTGCTCTCAAAATTATTTATGTCAAATTCCGAGTATGTGCACTGAAAATTGACACAGCTGTTATTTAGGGACATGTACTCACAGGCACACCCTTTTATTATATATATATATATATATATATATATATATATATATATACATATATATATATATATATATATATATATATATATTGGTGTGTATAAACTACTTCATTTAATCACATAAAATAATATACGAATGCACGCATTTCTGCGTGAACTTTAAGTATTCACTGCAAGAGTGCTCAATACGTAGTAAAGCTAGGTAGTATGATGCCTATACTATAAAGCTGAATCTCTGTGCGTATCGTCACGAATAAGCTTCTATATGGGTGACTATTTAAAAAAAAAACTGATTGCATATAATGATAGAAGATGTATCGCGACACAGGAACGGGTATGTTTGATCTGGCAGAACAGGGGTTCATTAAAATTGAGGGGTCTGCTTTCGGCCCTGGTCCAAAAAGTATCGAAATAAAAAATCTAAAAATTAAAAAAAAAACGTTTGCAAGTGTTTTTTTGTTATATATATGTACATAATACTTTGATAAGTATGATTTAACTGTAATATGGATGGTATAATAAAATTTAGGGTCTGGGTTCGCGCTGGGCCTTCATAGAATGGAAATAGGCACACACTTTTCATACCTATCTGCGTAAGCATACATTGATAATTATTTTTCAGTTTGAAGAAACATCGTATAATAAAATTATGGGGTGTTCGTTCGCGCCTCTCCTCCCTTGAATAGAAATATATCACAAAGTTTAACAAGGTTTTTAAATATAGATCCACATAATAGTGTGGTAAGTGTGTCAGTGTAAACAGATATGGTATAATAAATTATGGGGTGTATCTAGTTTATCTTTACTTACATCATATTTTGCTTTAGTCTTGATACCCCCAAATTCGGAACTGTCTGTTTAGTACCCTACCTTTTCATAACCTATCAGACTTTCTTAAATCATCGACCATTTTCTGTAGGCTGTTTTTGAACCCAGTCAACGATGGGTACTTTTGCTAGTAAAATATATAAGGCGATTAAGCTACACAGATTATTCCGAGTTTCCTCCCCGCTAGGATTCATCAGGCTTATGCGATAATTTTGTGGCTGTCTCGCGTTTTTTTATATACACACCGTCTATTAAGTTTTTGATAAGTGGATCAGCTTTCTAGTTGCCACCGCGCCTTCCTAATCAATTAATGAAAAGAAACATACAGGACAAAGGCCCAGTTGACCTTCGGTTGGCATGTCCCTTTGTGTGTGTTATTTCAGCGCGGATCGTAAATTTCTAGTGTCCTGACCTAATTTAAATCTAGGTTAATTGTTTGTTTGTGTATTTCGTTTTATATGCTAGTTATTATTATTATTGTTATTATTATTATTATTATTATTATTATTATTATTTCTACTAGTTATATATCTGTCCTTTGTGTTAGTTTTAATTTTGTCATGGTGTCCACTTTTTATCGTTTATTGCATTGTTGTTTTCATTGCTTTTATTTAATAATTTGTTTATATGCACTTAAATATACTCTCTAAAGTGTTGCAGCAGTTGTAAGATAACTTTAGGTTATACCTATTGAAAATTTTATGTAAGACATTTGTTGCGGAGAAGTGCTTTTCGATAAGATCTAGAAATTTCTTGCCAAGTTTTGTTTTTTTAATATTTGATTGTATGGCACTCTATACCAGACAATATTTCTTTTTTTTATTGTTTCTAGTATGGCTGTCGTTGGCCTGGGTTGCTGCATTATTATTATTATTATTATTATTATTATTATTATTATTATTATTATTATTATTATTATTATCATTATTATTATCATTATTATTATTATTATTATTATTATTATTATTATTATTTCTACTATTAACATATGGGTCCTTTTTGTTAGTTTTATAATTTTCACGGTGCCAACTTTTTTATTCTTCGTCCTGTAAGTGGTTGCTCATTAGCGGGTTATGAAGGGTGCGGTGGGGAGTAGAAAGTTCATTGGCTAACTAAA
>NC_136492.1:128339518-128362018 GCF_053919585.1 Euprymna scolopes
AAGGCCCAGCATTCCGTACTGCGTACTTTTGAACGCTGGGGGTATTTAAAATTAGCGTAACAACTCTGACGTCGAAATCCGTCGTCACCACGATTAAAGCCCTGGCTAACTGTAACAAACTAAAACAGAAAAACATATAACGAAACATGTATGTCAATGCATATAGGGGAGAGTTGTTTATTGTAGCCGAAGAAACATCTAGGTAGCTTACCTGGATATGGATAAACAATGTACGGTTAAGTTTTCGTCTATTTAATGAGGTTTGGCTAGTCTATTACTAGGTTACATAGCTTAGTTCCCAGAGGACAAATAGTTATATTATTTGGACGGATTTCCACCTTTTAAACTATAATAAATATTTACTTTTTTATATTTTATCATTCGTTAGCACACTATTAAGTAACTCAATTAATTACTTGCAATCACTACATAAAATTACTCCCTCGAATTTAGTATTGTCCTAATGTAAATTTAACGAACCATTTGTTTCGAGTATTTAAAAACAATATTGATTAATCCCACTTTCCTTAAAAACAATCACAAAAAAATCTCCAAGGCATTTGATCAAGTTACATATACATGATAAAATTGGAAAACCTACAGTGTTATAAGAAATACTTCTTTACTTCCCAATTAAAAAGTGATTTGTTTATTTTTTTCAATTTTCGAATGATGGGTTTATAAGATGAGGATGCATATTCTAGTAATATATCAATAGTTCTAATAAGTGTATTTTACGAAATAATTCATGCAACAAAATATCATCATATAAAAATTCATCATCATATAAAAATTCATCATCATATAAAAATTCAGATATATGGCAACTGTTCCTATATGTTCACAATATAATTCTAATTGTGGGAGGGGGGGTTAAGAGGTGTTTTTAGTTGTGCGTTATCGGTTTAAAAAAAAAAAAGGTCCAAAAGAAATCAACTAGGAAAATTACATGTTTGGGATGTTTTATTTGTTTGTGTTTTCGTGATGATGATGATATATATATATATACATATATATATATATATATATATATAATCTTTGAAGTTTTTTATCTTTAAAACTATACAAAAATATTTTTTTTATCACTCGTTAGAAAACCATCTAGTCAGTAAGTCATTTAATCACATGCAAGCACTGCATATTCTCGCTCTCGAATTTACTATAATACCAATAATTTATTTTTCAAGGGATGGACATATATATATATATATATATATATATATATATATATATATATATATATATATATATATATATATAGTGTTATAATGGAATAATCCGGAGGAAATCCGGGTATGAGAGCTCAATATGGTAAACAGAGCAATAAGATAAAAATTATAACACGGAAATTACATAATTGTCGATGCAATAATTTATTTCAACCTTAAATTTTTATTTTATATTATATATATATATATATATGTATATATATTTTTTCTTTACAAAGGCATCACCACATTATCAAGGCCCAGAGGCCACTCAAGGATAAGGGTTAACGAGTGTACAGTAGAAATTAGTCAATATAGTAATCATTAGTAATGAAAATTTGGTAAATTTAATAACTTATATGGAACGGCTCATCAAGAACTTATTTACTTTAGACTGTAACACAACCATATTGTAGTCAGCCGGAAAGCAGGAAAACGGAAGGTATATAGGTAGAGAATAGCATCAGCAGTGAGATATCTACTGGATCGATAGAAAGATCCCACCATTTTTCCAGCGGCCTTGGCAACAGATTTGATATACGTGTTCCATTTAAGATCAGGAGTAATGGTCAAGCCCAGAAGCTTGTCAAAATTAGAGGCCTCCTGAAGACGAGAGCCATTCATTTCAATTGATGACAAATGTGAATTAGAATGTTGATGATGTAAAGAGAGAAGCTTGGTTTTAGATGCATTAAAAGTAACCAGCCACTCCTTTCCCCGTTGTACTACGTGCTCCAACATCAGGGGTCTTCGTTCTAACCTTCCAGAGGTTGAAACCCAATTACAGGAGACTAAACCAGACCTTGTATTTTGAAGTGAAACTGGCATTGGACAGGTTATTTCCCTAGATGAGTTTGCCATTTCAGGATACTCTAACTTAACTTCTAAATCTGACCCCCAAGATCGCCATGGGCATGGAATATGTGCCTATATTAAAGATAGCTTATATATATATATATATATATATATATATATATATATATATATATATATATATATTATCACTATTATATTCCTATTATGCATAGTATATATATATATTATACAAAGTATATATATTATATATATTATACATATTCTATATATATAGCACACATGGTGTGAATATATATATATATATATATATATCATACATGGTGTATATATATATTGTACATGTTGTATATATATTATACATGTTGTGTATATATATTATACATGGTGTATATATATATTATACATGTTGTATATATATTATACATGTTGTATATATATCATGCATATATATAATACATTTATATATATATGCATTATATATATTATATATACATTATATATTATATATACATTATATATATTATATACATATATTATATATATATACATAGTATATATATACATTATACATAGTATTCATATATATATTTTACATAGTATGCATATATACATTATACATAGTATATTTATATACATTATGCATAGTATATTTATATATTATTATAAATAGTATATTTATATACATTATACATGGTATATTTATATAAATTATACATAGTATATTTATATACATTATACAATGTATATATTTATATACATTATACATAGTATATATTTATATATATTATTCATAGTATATATTTATATATATTATACATAGTATATATTTATATATATATATTATTCATAGTATATATTTATATACATTATACATAGTATGCATTTATATATAGTATATATAGTATGCATTTATATATATATATATATTATACATAGTATACATTTATATATATATTATACATAGTATACATTTATATATATATATTATACATAGACTATATTATATAAATATATTATATATGTATATATGCCATATATATATATATATATATATATATATATATATATATACAGCTTATCGTTTGTGTGTGTGTCTAGTCACAAATATGCTCCTATATGATTGACTAGTATATAACACTAATCACATATAATGGTAGAAGTTGTATCAAGACACAGGAATGGGTGTGTTTCATCTGTCATAATGATTCATTAAAATTGTGGGGTCTGAGTACGCGCCTGGATCACAAAGTATTGAAAACAAATTAAAACAGAAACGTTTACAAGTGTTTTTGATATAGATGCACATAGTAATCTTTTGATAAGTATGTTTTAACTTAAATAAGGATGGCATAATAAAATGGTGGGGAGTACGTTCGAGCCTGGTCTCCATAGAATGGAAATAGGCACACACTTTCATGAAGACTTTTCATATCTATCTGCATAAAATAATTTGATAATTATGTATCAGTTTTAAAAAATATGATATAATTAGAGTATGGTCTTTCGCGCCTAACCTCTATAAAATGGAAATATATCACAAGGTTTTACAAGATTTTTTTAATAGAGATCCACAGAATATTGTGACAAGTGTTTCAGTGTCAACAGGTATGGTATAATAAATTATGGGGTTTATCTATTTTATTTTTACTTTCATCATATTCTTATTTAGTTTTGATACCCCCGGTCTCGTTAGTGTCCTGCCAGTTCATAACCTATCATACTTTAATAAATCAGAGTCCATTTTCTGTAGACTGTTTTTAACCCAGTCAATGCTGGGTACTAGTATGTGTATATATATATATATATATATGTATATATATATATGTATATGTATATATATATATATATATATATATATGTATATGTAAACATACATTTGATCAAAATGTTACAGGATCATATCGCACTGAAATACCTATAGGTTTGCCTTATATTTTTTCCTATTGTAAAATGATATTCTTTAAAAAGATGACTGGTCCGTATTTTGAAAATACTTTTGGAAACACAATTTTATTGTTTATATGTTTTGCACTTGAACGAATTAGAATTTGAAATGTGGGTATATATATATATATATATATATATATATATATATATATATATATATATATATATATATATACTTTATAACTTTCAAAAGATAAATCTGAAGTATTGTTTCATTCTTTTCTACGTTCTTCACTTTGAGTGTTATCATATATCATACTAAAATATTAATCGCTCTATATTTGCTATTGTCTTAAAAAAAATTATATGATCTATGTTTCTTTTATTGTTTGAATTATTTATCACCCAAACTAGATTTATCTTTTTTTAGAATTTTCTTTTTTATACAAATTATTTGATTTATAACAACAAACATTGTAGACCAAATGTTTTGTAAATGCAAGTGGGTGAGACTGCATTACACCTAGTGCTTACTCAATATTTGTGTGAAGACACTATATGAAAGATGTTTTTTCTATTAACTTTTATCTTTATATTTCACTAATAATACTGCCATGAGATTAATGTTATCTAAATTATAACTTGATTTGTAGATACCTGACGCTGCACTTATAATTCCTACTCTTTACACAAAACGTTGCATATAATGTATTTAATTACATATAAAAGCTATATTTGGCACATTATCAATGCGAATTATTACAGACTTATCTTTAAGTATTTTCAATTTTCTATGGATATGAGGAGGATTAGATTTTAAGATGTTGTATTTTTTATACGTTCAACCTTCATTTTATCAAATACAAGTATATTAATCATCCATGCATCAAATATAGACTGCACTAATTGTTATTTGTTTGCCATAGACAATCTAAAACTCTTTGGTAACTTTTATAACTGATGTTGTGTCATTAAGCATTTACGTTCTCATAATTTTGACCTTTACAAAAGAGTTTTCATAATTTAGATTTTTCTCGTCTCAGTATTTCAGAAAGTTGAGAATTATATTCAGATTCTAGAATATTTACACTAATATTATCTTTATAAATATGCACTACTCTACATTTCTAAAGGCTTTGTTTCGATAAATATACGGGCATATAACCTTGCTATTGGAGTTTGCTAACTTTTGAAAAATCAAGACCACTTTATTCCGATTAATAATGAAATCTATAAAATTAAACTTACCTGTCTGTTAAAATATATGTGTCTATTTCTCAATGGAATAACCTTAAATTAAACTATCGCCGCTTTCGGTTTAGCGATGGGTACAACTGCGAAGGAATCGCACGTTTTTTTCCATGTTCTCTATCTCCTCCACGGTACAAGTTGGAGCCTGCCGGCACACTACCACTTTTTAAAAATTATTTTGTTTTGTTTAACGAACACCTCCAAACACATGCGCAACGCCGATCACCAGAATATAACTCAAGAAAACTCGACAGTGATTTTATCAGTTATTTCATGCATTTTTGTCTAATTTCTTGCATAACATTTACGATTCCCAGTATTGATATTTAAAAAAAAATGGCACATGTCTCACCGGAAAATAAAACAATAATTAATGAAACAAGAGTTAAAGTCGAACATTTCTCCGAGTAAAATTTGGATAATACAAGATTATAACGGACTGAAAAATTATGAGTATTCATGTTTTTCGGATCCCGAGATTTTGATCTATAATGTATATATACGGAAACTATATTAATATTCATTTTTATCGCATATGAAAGTGTAATTAACATATATATAATACCATTAATGGTACGATTTCATATTTAAACAAATACACATTGAGTCAAGACACAATTTTACTGCCTAAAAACCATCTTTAATATTTTATGAGTATGTTTTCTCGTACGCTTTCCACTATAATCAATGCATCCGCATATAAAATCGAATAATATTACAATGTATACACATTTATATTTACCAGTAAAAGATAAAGATACAATCAGCGAAGTATTCCATGGAATATTTAAAACTCGTCAATTCGTTACGCTTGTAATACCATTCCTGATACCTTATTACTGGAGGATTTCATTTATTCTCATGAAAGCTATTTTAGACAGAATGTGTTCATTAGTTTTCATATATTCTTTGCCGTTATTGAAGAGGAAAACTAAACCGGGAAGATCAAAGAACGCCTATAATTACAAGAGATAAAGATCGAACCAATCAATGCATAAGATATTAAACAAAGGATGGACCGCAATGTATATTGCTTTTGATTGGCTAGACATCACACTCTTATTAAGTTTCTCTATTTGCGTATCATCTTACTTCGCTCCCACATTCTCTTCCTACTTAATCCCCATTCTTCATTTCTCATAATACAGAAACACCAAAAGCGAAGTGTTTCGTAATGCATCACAGCATTCTGTTGTCTGTGTGTGACGAATGATTTAGGCATAATTGTATTACTGGTAAGTATAGCCATTAATCATTGACTTCATTACGTGAATAAGGTAATTTTTACGATCAATACGTATTGCCATTTATATGTCCAGTTGAATATTACGCTAATTTATATTGCTAACTTTTGCATAGATTTTTACTTAAAAATACAAGGTATTTAAGATAGACATCTCAGTATGAACAGTAAACTACGTTATACTATGTTTATTTTTATTGTTTTATAAAGTATATATATATATATATATATATATATATATATATATATATATATATATATATATATATATATATATATATATATATATATATATTCGAACCATACATCTGATATTACAAAATTATAGCACAACTGTTATAATAGAAAATAGATACTATTTTTTCATATACAGGAACTATATTTTAATGTATAAATTATTTTTAGACTGTTTTGCTTTCCGTTTACTGCATTATTGTAAAACTATTCTGCTAATCTGGGTGATAGTTTGTTTTATTTTTTATCGAATAGTTATGAAAAAAAACACGGGTATTTTATTACCAAATTTTACATATATTAATTTCATATCTTTAGTAACACTTTTTCGTGGAATTTTAATGTAATTTTTCCTTTACTGATAATCTGTTATTTTTTTCTGAAGTTTTCCCTGCTATATGCTTTGGTACTCGTCAGTCGTATTTTATTCTTTAAGAGCGGACTACATTCGTTAATGAATTTTGACTTATCAGACAAGGAATTTAAACGCGTTATATATTACGTTCACTAGTATCTCGACAGTATTTCCTGTGACATCTGCAGTTATACTTAGTCAGAATTATCCGAAGGCATTTTTATTGAGACGTGTTTCTTTCATAAAATATATTACTCATCTAGATCATTTCATCCCTATTTTCGCACCGATAAACATTCTTTCAGCTGTATATGTTTCACGAAAATATTGCCCCTTTTCTTATAAACAGTAGTCATCTGTGGTTTCTATTAGTTACGGTATATCGGACGGAATAACAAGAGCAAGCCAATGACGAAACGTATATTGCTAGCGAACATTAAGGATCCTTGCGATGAATGTAACGTAATTTGCAAGTTCAGTAAGATTTTGCAAACTTCCAAACATTTCTGAATACTATTTTGTCTGTCTTTGCCCTTTCCCATTTCGGCAGAACTAGTTTTAATGTGTTTACACATTTTATATCATCAAATACATATTAAATGGCAAGCTGTCGTTGTTACCTGTTCAATTGTCAATTATTTGTAATATCCTTCCGGGTCCAAAAGAGGTCCAGTCTAATTTTCCTATTCGTTCTCGTGGGATGACTATTTACTAATCGATATAAAATAGCGTCTATGGATATATGTTTGGCTCTGAATGGATATTCACCTGAGTAACGCTTAATGCGATTTGGCACGCTCTAGAGTGTTGACTACAATACGTAAAACATATAGACAATCGGCTTTTATAAATCCTTGTATGGTCAATGCATACTACATTTTTTGGAGAGCTGCCGTATGACCACAGATGGCCCACTTAAAAGTAGTATTTGTAGTAAGGAAAAGGGGCACCCGTTTATTGTTTACATTATCTGTCTCATTGTTTAAATTATATGTGTTCTTATAAAATATGCTGACGGTTATCATGCACGTCTACAGATTTCTGCGCACGTTAGACATCGTTTACAGCTAATGCATGTAGATCTTCTCTAGTTTCTCTTAGTGGTGTTTATAATTTTCTATTAGATGGCATATATTGAGAGGTTTATTTGCATAGCATTTTATTATAAAGCCCGTCCCCTATTTACAAATTACATAAGTTCGAAGTATGTGGTTGTAATAATCTTGTTCGCTCTTCCATAAACATGCCAGAAACTCATATCAGAGGCCTATAAGATGTGTTCCATGTAGCACCATGTTGTGTAAATAGAATTACATTTTGTCTTGTGGTGACATTAATCGAAAACGAAATATATATATATATATATATATATATATATATATATATATATATATATATATATATATATATATGCATCAACTACGGTTATGTTGGCCGGTTAATCTGAACAAAAATGATTTGAGAAAGATTAGAGAGAACGTGTTAGTTTTAAGTTGGCTTCCTCGTACTTGAAATTTGATTACTTCGTCGTTAACCATATTTTTGGCCCTAATAATGAATTTATTTCATATACATCCATTGTCACTTATAAGGCAGCCAAAAAATAAGTTGTGTATCATTTACAGAAGTTGGACGATCAATTTCTTGTGCAAGTAATATAGCTGTTATGTCGTAGTATATTACGGGTTTAGATGTATCAGGAGAAGGTCATAACTTGAGACTTGCGTACCACAATTAAACTACGTAACAGCTAAGACTAGCTTTAACACCCAACACTTAGAATTCTATTGCTTATTGCTCGCTAGGGTATCCTGTTGGATTACATCGTCCTACTTAGTATAACATCTTTTTTGGTTATAGTTTGGTTGGATGGCCACAGCTCTTGTTGGATCCATTATATAGTCGAATTTCTCCCCGGATTGCTCGATCCGGGTAATATTATAGACTTTATTGTGTGTGGCCCGTTTGCACTTGTGGCAAATACTCGCCTCGCACGCAAGAGTCCAGGGTTCTGAATACATATTCAGATAGATCTAACTGATGAGGCACAATACAGATCGAAACTCGAGTCTTGGACTTTCGGTTTGTTGGCTAGCATTGCTCTTGTTTGGCTTTAGAAATAATTATATAATACCTCATATTTTAACAATACTACAAGTAATTGCTCGCTCAGTTTTCTTATTAGATGGCATCGTCGTAGTGAGTATGACATTTTTACTGTGAGCTCTAAGATTAACTAATACAGCTTTTTGGTTGACCATATCTCTTATTGGAGACGAAGTATGTCTTCAGGTTTGTTGACTGTCATAGTTCTTGGTAGTTTTTTTGTCTGTGGAAATAATTAAACTATCTCTGACTTTCTGAATATATATATATATATATATTTATATATATATATATATATATATATATAAAATATGTAGATGGTTTATTATATATAGATAGATACATGGTAGATATGTATTTCTGTCAGAGTGTTGATTCGTTTCGCATTGCTCTTTATCGTACAACAATAAGTATATATGATATTTCTGTGTTAAAATCCAGATATTTCAAGTAAACTGAGACTGTTTTAACTGTGTTAAATTATTTCTGTTATACTGGTTATAATATTATATTACAAGCATTCCCTACAACTAAGCTGAATAGTTATATTCTGTATGTTTTTTTTTCTTTCACAGGTAAGTTGAAAAGGCAGGTTTATTGTTTTTTTTAATTCTTTGAAAATCAACGCAGTTTAAGGCACAGAAAACTGTTATAAGGTAAGTATATATTTGTAAAACTTGTAAAGTATTAAAAATATTCATATTAGAGTGTATTTTTGTTAACAAAATCCAACAACTCACTTGTATATTTTAAGGGAAAATATATTCTATCCTGTGGAATAAAATCCTAAAACCCAATTTTAAATTCGGTAATTAAGAATCAGGGAAACATTTGGAATACATAAGTTATACAGTATATTGCGGAGTGAAACCTCTGTAAGGGAATTGCAGTTTATTAACTAAAGAAGTATATGAATTAAAACTTCTACAGAAAAAAGTCTGTCACGTCAATATAAGTTAGTTTTTTATGGAGACCGATTAGGAAATTTTAATTCCAAAATAGTTTCCTTAGATGAGTATGCATTTAAATCATGAATTCACGTTCATTTCTACACTTTTTTAAGATGTATTATCTATTTAATCTATGAGACTGTATCTAATTAAATAATATATAAACACGTCCATACCCATATAATAACACACCCAAAGACACACCCTCACTCACATATATGTATGTATATGTTAATATACGTATACATATATATATGTATGTGTCTATATATATATATATATATATATATATATGTATATATATATGAACCGTTATAACGCGTAATAGTTTATGGACGGCTGTGTTTTTTAATCGCTTTAATAAAGTTTAACAATAATCAATGATACAATAGGTAAAAAACTATTGAATTATAATTATATTTAAATTATTTTTAGACAATGTACCGTTATTTCTGTTGTTAGTCGCTTTGATAGAACGATGTATGTTCAGACAGGGCGCTCCTTAAAATGTGCAATTATATCATCATTTTACAATAGCATTACATATCTTGTTCTATAGATTCGATGTAACTATTTTGAATTTTGTTTCCATAATTACTAATTAATTTATGTTGCAGACAAGGACGTTAAATTCAAATTCAAGTTTGTCAGAAGATATTTGCACGACTCCTTTAAGCAAAGTTGAATATTGACCAGGTGGTCAGAACTAAAGTCTACTTACCGATTCACCGCGTGGCATAGCTTTTACTGAAATCGATCGAACTAAAATATGTTGCTCACGTTTCTGTCCTTGGCACGCATGCGCGAGGTCTCCACTTGAAGTTACTAATGAGACAGGAATCCGTTGCCGTACAGGGCGTATCGATTAAAAAGCCTCAAGGTAATAGAATACGAAATAAATGCACATACATATACGTATTAAGTTTTAAAGAGGCTGTGCAGAAAACGGAAATCGTAATGGAGAAAGTGTGACCTAAAAAGTTGCAAAAATGCAGAAAGAAAATGTACAACACATAGGCGTCAGAGTTACAGCTTTGCTCTTTCTCACTGTTTAGTCACCCCCCACACACGCATATTATCACACCCATACACACACACGCATATATATACATATATATATATATATATGTGTGTGCGTTTGTGTACATACATAGATATATATATATATGTGTGTGTGTGTGTGTACATACAAAATATGTATACGTTTGGAAGTGTTTGCGATTACGCGTATATTCTTACATACATATTTACTTATCTCTATACATAAGCTCTATAAAACAACACTAAAAATTTGTACATTAAACTAAATTTGAATGCTGGGTTGATATTTATCATGGCACTACGTAAAGAAGTAACGAGACTAATAAAAGTATTTAAAATATACCTGATAAATATACAAGATGAGCACGTGAAAGAGGGTGTCAATAAGTGAACAGGCAAAAATCTTAAACATATATCTAGCTTTGAGTATCTTAGTTAGATGGTGAATATGTGAATATATTTGGAAAGATGTGTCATTCTTTGCTTGAAATAAGTGATGAGACAATTACTAAAGTACCATTATATATATATATATATATATATATATATATATATATATAATGTGTGTGTATGTGTGTGTCGACTTTGTGGTTTAAATCATTGCGAAATGTTTTCATTATAAAAATTGTCAAATTTGTGCTGTTTTTTTTCACCCATATATCCTGTCTTGTCTATTTGGTTCTCACTGAAGCATAAGGCAAATAATGTTGTGTTTGAAGTTTATGTATACAGGCATCTTGCTGTTTATAGAATTAAAGATGTTTTCATTTATAATTAGTCGCGTTTTTACGAATGTTATCAGTACTTATGTGCCCTCACAATGTTTTCGAATATGCAGTTTTTATATATATTGCCTATACATTGTTCCTATACTAAGAGTAGATATTGTGTCTTGAGTTAAAAACTATTTCCTTTCATATTTCATATGGTGTATGTTCTGCACTAAGTTCCATACTGATGTTTCTGCCGGCCGTTGCCTGGCATTTTAAGGAGGACCATGAGTCCTACAATCTTATATTCGAGCCCATTTTTAAGCAGTAGTCTTATTGCCTGATTATGAGAATACTCTTTCAAACAAGTTTAATTTTGTAAAAAACCCAAGTTAGAATCTATTTTTCACTCTCAAAATAATCCTCTCACTTATATATATACATATATATATATATATATATATATATATATATATATATATATATACATATATATATATATATATATAGTTTTGTTGTCTCTTCGTTTTAAATACTGTTCTTAATAGAGAATTTTATGTTAAGAAGAACTTAATTATTTAACCATAAAACAGAACGAAAAAATGAAACCAATTATAACTTATTGTTTATTCCTAATGTGTGAAAAAGGTGGCATACAATTTATCTTAATTCGCACAGCTCGCATACCTAATGGTTTGTCTGTTTATTCACATACTCTCTTACGATGTCTATTTACTGGAAAATAACCACCCATAATAAAATTTAAATCGCTTCTCAAAAAGTTACTTGTGTTCTCCGCATAATATATTTTCTGTTACTGGAGTAACTAGAAGCTATCAAGATATATTACATCAATACAGACGTTTGTATGCTATTTTGTAATCCTTGAATTTCAAGGCAGGTACCGAACAGTTTCTAGAGACAATAAACTTAGTTATCTCTGCATTAATGTAGGTGGTAAATGTAGAAATGCATGAAATGCAAGGATATCATATAGTTCAGTAGAGTTCAGTGTATGATATTCTGATCAAGATAATACTTGAAATACAAAAGTGATAATATAATTTTGAGAGTGAAAAATAGATACTAGAAAGCCGATTGGCTAACTAAGATCCTCAACACATGTAAAACAAGAAACAACCACAGAATTCGCGCATAAGCCTGACGAATTCTATAGTGGATAAAACGCAGAATATTCAGTGTAGCTTAATCGACATGTATATTTTATAAATTAGTATATATATTATATATATATATATAGATTATATATATATAGATTATATATATAGATTATATATATAGATTGTATATATATAGAGAGAGATTATATATATAGAATATATATATAGATTATATATATAGATTATATGTATATAGACTATATATATATAGATTATATATATGTATATATAGATGATATATATATAGATTATATATATAGATTATATATATATGAATATATATAGATTATATATATATGAATATATATATAGATTATATATACCTATATATATGAATATATCTTTATATATGAATATATCTATATATATGAATATATATATATATGAATATATATATATATCTATATATATATGAATATATAAATATATATATATGAATATATGTATATATATATATATGAATATATGTATATATATATATATCTATATGTATATATGTATATATATATCTATATGTATATATGAATATATATATATATCTATATGTATATATGAATATATATATATATATATCTATATATATATATGAATATATATCTATATATATATGAATATATATATGAATATATATATGAATATACATGAATATATATATATGTAGATATATCTACATATATAGAAATATCTCTATATATATAGATATCTATATATAGATATATCTATACATATATAGATACACCTATGTATATATCTATATATCTATATATATCTACATATCTATATATATCTATATATCTATATATATATATATTTTTATTTATATATATACATATATCTATATATAGATATATATATATAGATATATAGATATATAGATATATAGATATATAGATATATGTATAGATATATATATATATATGTGTATAGATGTATATATATATATATATGTATATATATATATATATATATATATATATATATATATTTATAATCTTCTGCTTAAAAAGAGTGTTTCAAAACCTACGTGAAACCGACTACGCTCCAAAATGCATATAGTAATACAAGACATTACTGGCGACCATTAACTGTTGGACTAATTAAATTGAATATGCATTTGAAGTGTGAGTTTACTTTGAAATTGCACTGTTTAGCAGTAATTATTTATTCATCGCAGTTCAAATTATAATTGGCATTTCTAATTAAAGGTGTTTACTAGCACACATTAACTGCGTATTCTTTGTTT
Source organism: Euprymna scolopes (assembly GCF_053919585.1). Classification (NCBI taxonomy): domain Eukaryota; kingdom Metazoa; phylum Mollusca; class Cephalopoda; order Sepiida; family Sepiolidae; genus Euprymna; species Euprymna scolopes. The sequence continues at coordinate 128,353,744 of NC_136492.1, forward strand.
TCATGGTATAAATATTATTTCTCCGTTATGTATGAAAATGAAAAGGTTATTGAATGATATGTTAACATAAATATATTTCTAATAGTGATGTTTTAATGCTACGAAAAATATCTTATTTACTGTATGTATATATATATATATATATTTATGTTTATATATAAATATATATATATACATATATATATATATGTATATATATGTATATATATATATATATATATATATATATATATATATATATATATATCTTCACTAGCATTTCAACCCAGCATTGCCTGGGTGTTCTGAAGTGTATGTTGAGCAAAATGTGGTACATTTTCTTTTTTTTACCCATATTATGAACCTTTAATATTTATTGTTTTGGCCGCCAATGAACTTATTTAGTAATATAAGTGTCCAAGTGCTAGCCCTAAAATCGTCGCAGGAGTTTTGTACATTTGTAAAAGGTCAACTCGTTGAGGTTTGACCCCTTAACATCTACATTTCTGGCCGAGAATTGATTATAAAAATTTTCCCAAATTCAGTACCCTGTATATCAAATTCGAGTTTGTTGATAAAAAATTGGCAGTTATCGCGTAGGGAAATGTACGCAGACAGAAAAACACACACATAGAGACACTTTTACGTCATACACATGCATGGCTTAATTAAAAGTATGAAATTTTTTAAATCATAATTCGAACGACAGACTATTCTGAACGAAGCTTACATCCTTAATAATCTGGCAATATAAGACACCTTGTATACGATTGTTTCATTTTTGTTTTTAAGCATGTAGAGGGATAAATATTTGGAGCATATTATACTTCAGTTGATGGGGTTGTATATATTAGGTTTAACAATCATTTTTATAATCAGGTTTAAAGCGAGATTTTAGTGAAAGATTAATCAGGATTCATGGCAGCCAATCTCCACGCATAGACGAATAATGGAGTGCACTTATATTGGATAGTCAAAGCTGTGCGTGCTGTCTCTCCTGCTACAGGCCAACAGTTTCTGCAGCATTCAAGGTAATAGCTTCTTTGTACTTACTCTGATTCATTTTGCCTGTACGTATAAGATTACCATTTTGACACAAATATATTTGAGATAGTGTATTATTACTCACGAGAAATCTTTTCGTTATAAGCTCGTAATTGTTATACAACAAAAAGTTTAGCTATGTCAACATTTAATGTTACCATGATTTAATATTACTATTTCATCAGAATTTACGCAATGCACTGCTATTCAAGCGTATTCTTAGATATGTTTTTATTTGTTGTTTTTTTTGTTTTGTCTGTGATTTCATTTTCAATAACCATTTAAATGTAATCTGGAAGGTCGTTTATCATATTAGAAAGATAAAAATTCGAGGAACGAACTTAAGTAGCATATAGACATCACTATAATTTTGTCTGTAAACAAATGTTATCTTCTAAGGTATATAATACGTTGATAATAGGGTTCGTAATAAATTATAAGATGTCTTTGTAGTGAGAATATTAATTCTTCATATAGAACGAAAGAATGTAAAAACAAAATAAAATAATGCATTGCAAAATATTGCTCTACACTTATTTTGCCCTTTCGATGTTTGATGAATTCGGTGCATTGCTATTGAGTAGCCATGTAAACACAAGCACACACACATTAAATAATAATAATGGTTCTCTATTGTCGAATATTTCATGCGTGATAGTTCCTGAAACTCTGGCGTCGTAACGGAGGTTCAGTACAATCATCGAGCGGAGATGCAGTCATTCTGATTTATTGTCAGACGCGTGCATGAAAAGCAATGACGAACGTTTGCTCATTAATTTGAATGGGTAAATTGAAACAAAAATAATTTGCATAGCTTGAAGATCCGCATTTAGTGTACTTAATCGTCAATTCACTGCAAAGATAAATATTATACACAAAGAGTCAGGGAAACAAGCACACACAACCAGACGCATACAAATTATATAGCAAGGACACAATCAAATGATCATTGGATTGAACAGAATTGTATACTAGATATCATGCAACTTATCGTTTCATATTTGTTTATAAATATCAATGTTAAATAGTTGTCTACTGGAAAAACTTTTTTGGGTTAGATGAAACAAAAGTTTCTCGGATGAAACATGCGCACTCGTGTATTTAAGAAACATGGTGCTGAGTTAATAGCACATTTTACTATTTCCCGCTGTAAAACATAGGGACGGAACTGCGATGATTTGGTTTTAAATGGAGGATACATAATGGGAATCATAGAAAAGAAACTAAATAAAGGAAAATAAACGAAGATTTTTTCAACCAATCTGTTCAAGATTACCAGACATTAGAGAAAAGGGTGTGACTTATCTCCAGCAAGAATACGATTATAAACACAACGCTATCATACACATGCTGTTAGTTTTCTTTAGAAAACTTGGAAGTAAAAATTCATGTAAAAGATTCCATGAATATCAAGGAATTAAAAAATTTGACAAAGAATGAAAGCTGAAACTACAAGCAAATGCTTGTAAAACGCTGGTCAGCAGTTATAAAAAGTGTTTGAGGGTTCTAAGCAAAATTATAGGATCTGAGCATTTCAGTCCGGCTTTGCTCCGACTCTAAGTGCTGTTCTTAACTTACTCTATTTGTGAATATTTTTTGTGTATTATTTCGAATGTTTATTTGGAAAATCATCTTAGTCATTTTCTCGAGACCGCAGAGGTGATTTGAGTGGGTTTTTTTTTTAATTGACCACGAATTCTGACTCATTTACGCTTATTGTTTGGATCTCAAGTTAACTTAAAAAAGCTTGACACATATTCCAGTGGCCTACATCTACAATTTTTGTCTTAATCCCCAAAATTGGCAGAGGAATTGGGTAGAATCTGTAAAAGGTTAACTCTTTTATTATTGACATTTTGGCAGCAAAATTTTCTCCCCAAAACGGATTACAATCTCTTCTGCATATGTGAATATTCGTTTTTTTTTTTAAATTGTAAAATTTTCAGTAGTGTACTCGAGACCTCAAAGGTACAATCTTAACTTTGACCTATTAACAGTTCAAATTTTCGACACAAACCGATTAAAAATCGTTTCCTTATCTCTGCATAATCATTGTGTAAATTTTAAATTATTAAGGCCAGGAATTAGCTTATAAATTTGGTAGGCGTAAGAGGTAAAATTATTTATTTTTATTTAATTGTTTTGAACTCAAATAAATTGAAACGCTTTAATTCTTTGACATAGTAAACTACATAACATATTCACGTGTTTAGATCCCAAATTGGGAGGATTTTCGTAGATTTTCAAATGTCAAACTGTTGAACTTTTATTACTCGGCAGCGAGATTTTTGGCCGAAACCCAATTAAAATGATATTCTTAAATATAAATACATCTTATGTCAAATCTCGAGTCTGTAGACGGAAAATTGACGGAGTAGTTAGTAAATGAAATGCACAAACACAGATACAAACTCACCTATATACAGACAGACAATTAAAATATAATATATATACATATATATAACGTGATGATCATATTTATTGGCACGGTAAAATAAAAGGGTTTTTTGCAATTATGTTTGTTGTTCCTTTGTTATTTATTTTTTCTAAAATCCGATTGCTGCATCGGAAAGGCCAGTTAAAAATACATAATATACTTTGGTATTTTCTTTAATTTAATCCCTTTTTTAGAATTTATTAGACAAAATTTAACTTTTATTTTACCGTGCCAATAAATATGATCATCACTGTATATATATATATATATATATATATATATATATATATATATATATATATATATATATATATATATATATATATATATATATATATATATTAGTAATTTAAAAAATGTATATGGCGATTAAGCTACACTGAATATTCCGCGTTTCATCCAATCTAGGACTCTTCAGGCTTATATATATATATATATATATATATATATATATATATATATATATATATATACGAGAGAAAGTAGACACTTTAGTTAATATTAATAAGAATAAACTCATTATATTAGCTCGGTGCAAACATAACGACGTTTTTGGATATTCAACTACAGAAGATCATAACTTTTTATAATAAACTTAATTACTCGAAACAAGAACGATTAGAATTGCCATTTTATTCATCACATTGCCATAGAAATCCGGAGTTCTGAAAGCGATGTAGTCAAGGAAGAAGAATTCGCCATCATCCCGGCTTTTGGAACATTTTTCGGGCACGACGTTGTGGAGATGCTTGAAAAATGGATAATCGGTGGACGATTGGGCTAGTGAATGTGGCGAGTAAGGAAATACCTCGTAGACCCATTTGTTCTCTTTCTGAACGGTCATCTTAGCAATATGCTGATGAACGTTGTCATGGAGGAGGATTGGACCCTCCATATCGATTAGGCACAAATGTTGGAGCTTATGATGAATTTCGCCAATTTAAAGATGAGACCGGCCGCCGACTACGAGACACTCACCGTGATCTTTTTTTGGTGCAGTTTGAGCATCGAGAAATTATGCGGAGGTTCTCTGGCATCAAAATATGTGCCGAATGTCGCTGCTTGTTATAAATAACCCTCTTCTCATCACACGTCACAATCTGCTCGAGAAAACGCTCGTTTTTTGGTGTGTAGAAAGAGCCTATAGGACTCGGCAAAACAAACTATTTTTTTTATTATTGTTCAATTAATGCGACACTTTTAATCCAAATTTTTTACTTTCATATTTGTTTAAAATGGAGGACGACTAATGAGGTGTCGGTCTCAAGTGCACCAGTAACTTCTCGTGTCGTTTTGATAGGATCGACTTTAATTAAGGCTTTCATATGCACGTTATAAAGCACATTCGACTGACCACAACTGTATTCACATTTGAGACCCTCGTCACCATCGCAAAATTTACTGAACATCGGTTCAACCACACGTTCGTTAGGTGTACCTGTGTCAAACACATTATTTATGTCACTAGCTGTCCAGGAAGCATTTAAACTTGCGTGAACTAGGACAAGAAAATAGTTCTGATTTTAATTGTGTCAATGCAGTCGAAAAGCCAGTAAAAATGTATGAAATGTTGAGAACGCGTACGAATCACACAAGTCGAAAGGGCGGAAAAGGCGCTTGGAAATTATATATTACCTGGCTATATATATATATATATATATATATATATATATATATATATATATATATATATATATATATCAAACAATATATTCAGAAATTACATATAAAAAATACATGTGTAAAACAGGATATTGTATTTGTACCAAACAAACATCTCATCAGAATTGCACTCAGCAACCTGTAAAAACACCAACAGATCGTAAAAGCAGCAAGTCTATCTGAATGATTGCAAAGCCGACTTCCGGTCAAAATATCTCAGTCAAATCGGAATAGCAGTAAATCTTTCAGTGTCTTGTTTTTCTGTAAATCACAACGGAAGACAACATGTGTCAAAGAGCTTATCCAAGTCGCATCAAGGTCTCTGAAAGAGCACTGTCTTGTGAAAATTAAAGTTTCTACTCGGACAAAAGCCGCTGACCTTGCAACACAATCTCGTGCAAAACCACGAAAAGCTTCAGGTTTGATCACGAGCTAAGTTTCTCTGTTAGAACTGCGAAAAAAACGCACTGCTTTGTATTGGCAATATTAAGTGCATAACATATTGGGATCGTGAGATAGTGAAGAGACCTACGACCTTTTAGACCAATGTTATTTTTTCTAGTGAGCCACGCTATGCATTATTTCCTGAGTGTGGAATAATATTAGAGTGGAGGCTCTTTTAATAAAACTTTATTTATAAACCAATCGCGGAAATATGGAAGTTTCAAAGTTCTGTTACGTTTTACAAGTAGGAGTGATCGTCGCTCAGATCCGGTTGAGTTCTGAGAATACAGCAGTTTTCCTAAGCATGATTCATTACATGAAAGACGTCTACATTAGACTCAAGTGACAAAATGAACCACATTTATTTCCTCTTCATGCGTGACGGAGATCTTTTATAACTCTGCAAAGGCGACAACATTGGTTTAGTCAAAATGGGATTAATAAACTTTCATGCCCAAGTCGCATGCATACATTTAAAGTATATTAGATCTTAACCTTCTTGAAAAAATAGCAGACCAACTACTAAGCGTGAACATTGAGCATAAATGTTAACCATCGCTAAAAATCTCTCAATATGATAATCATCAACTGTTATAGACAATAATGAGTCGTTTTGTCATACACGAAAAATATCTTAAACATATGTATTTCGATATCTGCTTGTAAGAACGTGTGTTTATATTTACGTTTATAAGAGGCACGACAGTAGATACTATGAAATTTGGTAGATATTTCTATTTGTATTTGTATTTAATTATTACAAACGCTTTCTTCTATATGGGTCGTCGAATTTTATTCACTTGAAAAATATTTCTAATTTGCATATTGTTTTAAACATTAATATTTTTCAATCCCTTATTTTTCCTTTGTTATCTCATGGGATGATCAATAGTAAAATATTGCTTATACCTATATTAATGCAAATATGATTTTTGCGTAATATTTTCTTGAAAGTTAACCGTAAACAAAAGCATTGTATATATAAATATATATATATATATATATATATATATATATATATATATATATATATATATATGCGTGTGTGTGTGTTTAAAATAGTTGGCTATCTTTTACGTCAGTTTTTAGTCTACCGACGTGAAAATTTATATATAGTGTATTCTAATCAATGCTAATGTTTATATATGATTTTATACTGGGAAAAATCGGAGCAAAGCTGAAAGTTTAAGAAATGGAATTTACCAGGCTAATGACGGCATTACGAATATGCATGCGTATCGTTAGTGTTAATGGTTCTATGTGTAATTTTTTTGGTTTTGGAACAAACATTTCTCCATAGCTCTGATATTAACGTCAAAGAAAGAAGTACACTGTGAGCTAAACGATTTAGTTTCGATTCTGTGCATTTAAAATAACTATTATATGTAGGGACAACTTAAGATAATAATGAATACGGAATCTGAATTAATCAATTAATGTATATATTATTACGTATGTATGCATATATATATATATATATATATATATATATATATATATATATATATAAGTGGGCGTATATGTGTATCTGTGTGTCTATCTGTGTGTGTACATTTCCCTACGCAATCACTCCGTCAATGTGAGTCCTATATACTCGAGATGTGTATATACAGGGTACTGAGATTTTGAAAAATCGACTTGATCGGTTTTCGGTCAGGAATTTGGCGATAAAAAGGTCTAAGTTTAATGATTTTACTTTTGAGAACTCCCGCACATTTTGAGTCTAACCACTGGAACTTTTAGATATAAGTTCATTGGAATATGGATTTAACTAAATAACTCGAGTTGAGCCCAAAAAAATAAATTTTAAGTGTCCTAATATTGGTCAGATTTTTAAAAAAATTGACATTTTCCTTTGTTGCCCAACATACACCTCCCAAAACGCGGTCACCGGGAAACGACGGACACCCATGCTAGTAATATATATATATATATATATATATATATATATATATATATATATATATATATATATATATATATATGTGCATGCATCTGTGAGTGTTCGTGTTGAAAACAGTTAATTATTATAGAGTGACCATATATTCTAGTACGCAATTTTCAGACTGGTAATCCACTGAGGTAAACAATAAATAGTACATAAATAACGACATTCTTCGTATTGTGGGCAGATAGTTGAATAAAAGTCGTGACGCTAGTCTATCCTAATTGCCGACAATCGATAAATTCAATCAAGTAGGTAGATGTTAATTTGTATAAAACATTTCTTTATATGTGTTAAGTGCATCTCTATGGGAGGCATATAAAAAGTCAAAATAAGCCAATTTACAGTAATTCCGATAGATTTGCGAGGTAATTACATACATAATAACCAATTAATATTTATAATCCATAAACGAATATTTCATGCTTTCGGGGTGCCATCATCACCCTACTAGTTCCGGGAAGCTATTGACCGGATAAACAAAATGTATTTATATCGTCCAGCAGGCAATGAAATGCGTAAAAAATGGGATGACGATTATTTGCGTGTGTATTTGAATGCGAATAAAAAAACAATTTGTGCAACAATAAATGTTACCAGAGTTCTTGCTTTCCGGGCTGCTGGAAAGCTGCTTTGGTACTACTAGTATTCAAGACTTCTGGCGAAACGCCTGCCCATTAAATTGTCGCCCCATTAGCATCCTCCCATTTTTTGCCAAAATATTTGAGACATTAATTAACCAAACTCTAGTCCATCACTTTACG
>NC_136492.1:128367018-128409518 GCF_053919585.1 Euprymna scolopes
ATATATATATATATATATATGATGTGAGTGTGTCTGAATATATATATATTATGTGTGTTTGTGTGTCTGAAAGTATATTATTTGTGTATATGTTTGAATATATATATATATATATATATATATATATATATATATATATATATATATATATATGTATATATATGATGTGTGTGTCTGAATATATATATATATATATGTGTGTGTGTGTGTGTGTGTTTCAACTAAACACCAATAACTATAATAAAATTAAAAATAGAAGAAAATAACTATAATTTGGTATAGGGCCCCATAGAATCAAATGTTAAAAACAAAACTTGGCAAGATAGTCTAGATCTTATTGAAAAACAGTTTCCCGCAACAACCCCTTACACAAAATCTTCAATAAAATTACCTTAAATTATCGTACAGTAGTTGCGAAAATTTAGAGATGATAATTACAGCACATAATGACAACATATTAAATAAAATAAATGTAAACTACACCACTCCTCGTGGGAAGAGGCCGACAGTGACAGGACGGCGTTGAGGAACGCTGTACATCGTGATAGTAGTGTATCAGAAGTCGTGGGGACTTTTTGACACTCCTAACAGAAAACTTCGAACCAAATGTAAACACCTATTAATTTCTCATTTTAAAGTGCTTATTTTCCGTATGTAATATACTGCTAAAATCAGCTCTGTAAACAATATTTGAAATACTATTTTTCATTTAAAGAAAAATGTGTTTACAAAGTGCTGGTGCACGTTCAACCAGCCATTTTTTATGTGTTAAATAAATTTTACGAGTGACATTTTGTTTCAATTTTTGAATTTACAAATGGTATCAAAATGTTTCTCTTCGTTCAAGTTTTACTATATTTTCAGGGTTAATGTAAAATTCTATGCTCTTTCCAATAAACCGAATACAATATTATTGACTAACGTTTTTGTTTAATTCAAAAACCCTATTTTTAAATGTAAATTAAAATTTAAATAATTAAATCGCCAACTTGAAAATAAAAGATCATAAATAAAATATTCTTATTTCATACAAAACAAAAAAATGTTTTTTTGGAAATTTACCTCTAAATTCCAAATCCTAAAACCTTTTTTTTTATGAAAGCTCATGTTATGCTTATATCTTCAAGAAAATACCGTACGCTGACAAAAAATTATCTGTTTCATTCAATATTTTTCTTTTATTAGATATTTTTAAAAAAACTCCCTGGGTAAAGTAGGAATAAAATATAATAATGATAAATTCGTGTATTTCATTAAGAGAATTAATAAAAAATCGGTCGATTCAGTTTTTTTTTGTTTTACGGCTGAAACTAATAGTGAATATGTGCTTTTTTTACATCTACGGAGACACCGCAATACTAATGTTGGTCAACAGCACGAACTAAAAAGATATATTAATCCCGGTATACGTCACCAATACAATCCGATATTTGTCTCCCTTTATTTGAACAGTCAAAAATATGAGTTAGCGTTTTTTTTTTTAATCCTTCTTTAAAAAAGTATTTTATTTAAGACATGGACTATAAGTACAAATATGGATATATTCTTAGCAATGAACAATAGAAGTACACGTTGAATATATATTTTTTATAGGTAAGTGACTTTTTTGTAATTTGTATATAATTCTTATATTCGAAGTAAGTAATATTTCGGTGATATTTTTAAACCGATTAAAAATAACAAACATTGCATAATTTGTTATTAAACTTGTTTTTTCTTTTAAAGTGGTTTTTGCTTCTTGAATTGAAAACAATAGGGGTTTGAATTATATGTTTCAAGTAGTTATAAGGTTCGAAAGTTCCAAAATTGATTTATTCAAGTTCATATGCGGTATTTTTAATGGCCGCTTCTGATACACCTACCGTGGCAGTGCTTACTTTGAGGAGGAAAGTAGAAGGGAATACGCTGTGAAAAGAAGGGAGTGAGAGAAAACGCATCTCCCTCCCCTTCCCTGCGAGCACTGCCCCCGCCTCTTCCGCAATAGAATCAGACTGTACAGCCATGTATCACATAGGCACCCACCCACCTTACGACAGGAACTAATGCTCGGATATGAGCCGACGATGACGATTGTTTATATTACATATTTTAATAAAATTAACAGGAATTGCTGCTTCGTTATCGTAAATATTTTTATTTTTTTTAAATTGATATGTTTTTTTCATATGTTATAATTACAACATGCATTTAGATCTTCGTTTTGTTTGGATATTTATTTTGTTATATTTAAAAATAGTAACTAAAAGAAAATTAAAGTTGTTATAACTCTGGATGTTATTTATACCTGGTCTTGTATTATATATACATATATATATATATATATATATATATATATATATATATATATATATATATATATATATATATATATATATATATACATTTAAAGGGGGTTAGAACAGTAGCCTAAAGAGCAGAGTGCATTTTAATGTGATAGTAAAATTACTAATTTAATTAAAATACAAGAAAAGAACAGTGTTCGTTGTAATTCAGATATATAAGCTCGATAGGCAAATATACCAGAGCTAGTTTAATATTTATTAATATGATTGATAATTTAAAATTCAAATTAGAAATAAAAATTAACAATCTGTTTCATAAGAAGTAACAACAACAAAGTCAATCATTTGTACGATCGTGTCGGAAACAATGTTTTTATTGTCATAGACATTAAGCCACGGAAAATAATTTTGACACATAGCTTTTTTTAAACAAATTCTCCTCATCAGCAAAAGTGTTTTTTTTTTGTTAGTATATGCAACATACATCATAAATAAACCTAGCAATTTTTGATAAGGCAGATGTATCTTTTAAGTGCTCGCCTTTTGAAAACCGTAATTATCGTCAAAGCAGTCATTTGGCTGTTGATTGTAACTGGTAAATTTACGAAAAGGCAACCTTTCTAGGAGTAGCAAATTTCTGATTAAAAACATAAAGCGGTAGGCCAATACCTGCACTAAACTTGTCTGCAGTTTACTTGTTGCTAGATATTATGCTCGTGCTTATTGCTGGATGTCAATATTTTGAACTGAGAGAGGGATTAGCTATCGTAGAAAGCTAAGACTCTGTAGCACCATCTGTTTATAGATACTCCCTCAGTCAGTTGTCTATTAAAATGGTTCTGTGGCGATGGAAGTCATTTTTGGGCTCATAGACTTTAAGTGACTCAGGGAGTGGCACTCGTCTTACAAGACATTGAAATCACACACACACACACACACACACACACACACACACACACACACATATATATATATATATATATATATATATATATATATACATATATATATATAAATATTACACTAAACTATTATTTTCCTACATTTGTTTACATGGGCAAAATATATGTGAATTCATAATGCAAAACAATATGAGAGAATATGACGCGCTATCACAATTGTATTAAAAAAAAAACTCTTTTGTACGGTAAAAGATATATCATAACGAGACAAAATATATGCGTTGCACACTTCCAACAGTCTTAAGATGGAATTGACACTCTGCGTCATGATGAAAAGACATGAGATCATTCGAAACTCGAATATGACAATATAATTACATGATTGTGATTGATGATGTTTGATACTTTGCTTGTTTCGCTGGATATCCGATTCTCTGGATAATTTGCAATATGAGACACTCCGCAGTGTATAGAAATCCTGTCAACTTTGATTTTTGGTAATTTCGCTTTGTAACTCTTGAATATTATTTTATGGAAATGATTTCAGCCACTATTTTCTGTTAGCTATTAATTTTCAAGTTTAATATCATCTCAGATAACCAAGATCGCTTTTATCTGCGGAACATATAGCTATCTTTTTAGAGTTATATCGTATTCTTGAAAATATTCATGCATATATATATATATATATATATATATATATATATATATATATATATATATATATATAGTCGGGACACCGGCGACTAAACTTGTTCCCCACGAGACTTGTTTGATGAAGAAGGTGGCTGGTCTCCCAGAAGGCCCTGGCGGTAGGGCATTAGAATACGCCGACTGATATGCCGTAGAACAAAAACAACCAACCCTGAAGGATTAAAAACAAGACTTTCCAAAGGGACAATGAACCTTTTTTCGGGGTCAACGGTCAACTAGCACCGTGTGTGTTTGTTTGTATGTGTGTGTGTGTTTTGGGGTGGAGAGGACGCCCGTAAGCCGTGTTGAAAGGAAACCTTTCTAGAAGCAAATCTCTGAATAAAAAAACAAAGCGGGAGACCTACACCCGCATTAAGGCGGTCTGCAGGTGTTACTTGTAGCTGACTATCTTTCTCGTGCTTGTTGCCTGATGCCAACATTTTTAACTGATAGAGAGACTTAGCTATCGTACAAAGCTAAGATTCTTTAACATTATCTGGGCATAGATACTCCCTCAGGCGTTGGCCTATTAATGTGGTTCTGTGGCGATGGAAGTCATTTTTGGGCTCATAAAATTTTAGTGTCGGAGGGAGTGGCACTCGTCTGACAATACGTTGCAATCATGAGATATATATATGTATACACACATATGTCCATATACATATAAACATTTATACATATATACCCATATACATCTATATCTATAAATGTATACACACATATATATATATATATATATATATATATATATATATATATATATATATATATTAAGTATGTGATTGATAATTTAAAATTTAAAAATCAAATTATAATTAAATTAAAAATCCGTTTCATAAGAGGGAACAACAACAAAATCAATTATCTGTACGATCGTTTCGGAAAACAATGCTTGTTATTGTGGTAGACATCAAGTTACGTACAATAATTACGTATAGTTTTTTAATAAGCAAGGTCTCCTCGTCAGCAAATTTTGAAGGGTTTGTATTAAATTTAAAATACACCATAAATAAACCTAGCATTAAAAGTAAGGCAGATGCATCTGAAAAAAATTGAAATAAAGGTCTGGATTTAAAATTTATAAGAAAATTAATATGGGTTAGCGATAGAAAAGAAATAAAGTAAAATATAGATTTGAATTTAAATTATCAGTTTGCTTAAAGTACAAAATTACAAATATATACATGCATATATATGAAAAAGTAGAATGTGTGTGCGTTGAAATTATACTGATCAATTACAAATCAACCCACCATATAATAATCCAGCACCAGACCTAACGGAAAATAATGACAATAAGCAAGATGTAATATATTTTGGTTCCACATCTGACCTAATAAAACATAGAATTTCAACGCACAAACATTCTTTTAAAAATAACTCTCTCTCAAACCAAACTACTCTATCCAACTATATTTGGCAACTAAAATATAGCAATATTTCTTTCAACTTAAAATGGCGAATAATTGAGACTTGCAAATCATATAAACCAGGAGATAAATTTTGTGCACTATGTACAAAAGAGACCCTAATTTTTTTTAATATAAGGTATAAAAAATAAAACCACACTATTAAATTCAAGACAGGAACTAATATTTACATGCAGTCAGAAATGTTGGTTTAAATTTTATAAATATAAACCACCATAAATCATTAAAAATTACTTATTAGTAAAAAAAGATTACAATTTTTTAAAAATAAATTAAGTTAGACTAATTATCCCCCTTATACCCTTTAAATAAAAAAGTAAAGAAAATGTGACAATTATCTCCCCTTACAACATGTAATTACACAAACAACATTCGAAATATAAGATAAAAAGCTACAGCAATCATCTTAATGACTATTTTAACCACATTTCCTGATTTCAAAAAACGAAAAATTAAAATATTCATCTGCCTTACTTTTAATGCTAGGTTTATTTATGGTGTCTTTTAAATTCAATAAAGACCCTTCAAAATTTGCTGATGAGGAGACCTTGCTTATCAAAAATCTATATATAATTATTGTACATAATGTATACCACAATAAAAAGCATTGTTTTCCGAAACTATCGTACAGATAATTGTTTTTGTTGTTGTTCCTTCTTATAAAACGGATTTTAAATTTTTAATTTAATTATAATTTGATTTTTAAATTTTAAATTATCAATCACATTACTTAATATTGTATTAGCTCTAGGACATTTAACTATCGAGCTTATTATATATCTAAATTACAACGAGCACTTCCTATTTCCTGTATTTTAATTAAACTAGTAATTTCACTGTTACATTAAAATATACTCAGCTCTTTAGACTATTGTTCTAATCTCCTTTGAATATATATATATATATATATATATATATATATATATATATATATATATATATATAACGCTGAACGTACGTGTGCCTGGCAACGAATAGGCTCGTATATGGGTGAGTATTATAGAAACTGATCACATATAATGATAGGTGTATCGAGACACAAGAATGGGTATGTTTGATTTGGCTTAATTATGATTCATTAACATTGTGGGGGTCTGCGTTGGCGCCTGGCCTCCATGGAATGGAAATAGTCACAAACGTTAATAAAGACTTTTCATATCTATCTGCGTAAGTATACTTTGATAATTATGTTTTAGTTTGAAAAAAATAGGGTCTAAAAAAATTACCAGGTGTTCGTTCGGACCTGACCTCCATAGAATGGAAATATGGGTCAGATGACAATAAGTCACTCATAGGTTTAAAAGTTTGGAATGGTCAGAAGGAAAATATTGTTTTATTTAGAAAAGTAAAATTGGTAAATTGGATTATTCATGGGAAACGGCTCGTCAAGAAAGTGTTTAAGTTTAAATTAAAGGCGGCCATATTGCCATCAGCTGGGAAGCAAGTAACCGGAGGAGTGTTCCTCAGGTGTGCAGTTCTGAAACAGAAACTTTGATCATGAAATTTACGTTAAGGATTAGACAAAGATAAGGAGTAATTAAAATTAATGATAGTATTTTCATGCTGGACGGGTTTTCCTCTTGAATGTTTGCTGAAAGGAGGACACTGAATTTGAGGTCAGAAGAATAGTTTTCCTGAAAATAAAGATCGAACAGCGACAGGCTCGCGACGTCTCCTCTGTGAGACAAAAATTGCAGGGAAGAAAAATGAGCATTTCGCATTAGGCTTCTAACTCTATTCGGAACTCTCTCAAGCAAGATAAGGCTTGCTAAAAACTCGTGCCTAGATGTGTCCGTATTTATTAATATTTGAGCGCTTCTGTCTCTTCTGTAGGCAGAAAATTGCATCAGCAAGTAGATATCTACTTGTTTGATAGAAGGATCCCACCACATTTTCAGCGACCGTGGAAAGGTATTTGATGTACCTGTTCCAGTTAATATCAGGAGTAAGATCAGGCTAGGAGCTTGACAAAAAAGAGCCTCACAAGATGAGGGTCAGTCATGTCAATTGATTCCAGATATTGATCAGAACGTTGATGATGAAAAGATAGAAGATTGGTTTTAGATGCATGAAAAGTACAGCCATGTTCCCCCTTTTTATCTCAGTCTTATGACCAGAGGAGAGAGAGAGACAGTGAGAAGTTTCAGTTTACAGCCTTTATATTTGCTGCCATAGATGGTTTTGTTGTTAGCAAAAAGGTCAATTAATTTATCTAAGAATGTGATTTTTCAGATCACTTGCGTAGATAAGGAAGGGAGTTGGGCACAGGATGGACCCTTAAGGAATTCCAGCATTAATACTATGAGCTCTGACTACACTTATGGATCTTTATGAGAAACCTGATTTTATAATTGGAAATAGCTCGGTATCTTGTGAAGTAGACCTTTATGCTATACCTATGAAAAGTATGTAATATTTCAAGAGCAGTTGCTCTAGAAAGAAAACATCGGCCCGAGATTCACTAATCCTATTAGAAATTACCGTAATCTCATCCACTGTAGATCTAGCAAAACGGAAACACATTGCATGCCACTAAGGTATTTTGCTAAGGTGTTAAACTTCTTATCTTTTTATACAGATTTACGTAACTTACTCATGATGCACAGGGAAGTTATTGGTCTGTTCTGAGGGGCAGATTACCGATAATCTGAATTCTTAAATATGGGCCAAATTGATGAGATTTTCTAAGCTGGTGGGGAGCAATTCTCTGAGAAAAAACGCTTAAAGAGCTTTGTAATATAATATCTAGTTCTGGTTTACGCTTTTTAACCATTATAATTAGAATGCCATCAGGTCTGGTTGCTTTACTGGAATTACAGTTTATAATTAGCTTTGACCCATCACGCACATATATTTGTATGTCGCATAACTTGTATTCTAATACAGGAGGGAAAACAGGAGGTTGGCAGTCTTGTTGTATAGAGTAAAATAATTAACAAATTTATTGGCAAAGGGTTTGGCTTTGTCTGGTGCTCATGAGATTATGGCGGTCTCATTGCTGATATTTTGTATAAACTACACATTTCTTTTAATTATCCTATATGCCATTGGCAAAACTGGTAGCAACCAAGCCGCTGGTCAGCTACTTTTGACTTGCCGAACTGAGCATACAACTCCCTCGCGTTCTTCATTCCGTTTTTACAGTGGTTGCTGGCAGTACTGAAAGCGGCTTTTTTTCTCAGTACATCTCTTACGCTGCAAGCAATGGGAAAATTAATATCTGTGCGCAATATAAATAGCACATTCCTGAGCAAACCATCGCTGGTTGTGAGGGTTTTGCTGGGATCTTTTAGGGCATAAAACGGTATATTCCTACAATTAATCATTCTGCCAGGTGTGGCACTATAGAGTACAAGGTATACATATAGAATATAGATAATAATAGAGTACATATCGTTTTAAACATAGAACGCAGATATAGATATAATATTAATAAACGAAAAAAATTTCCAAGTAAGCCATACAGTATCGATATACTATACAATAGAGACGTACGTTTTAGGATATATTACATTTCGTTTTTATTTTATCTGATACAAGAGAGTGGTCGCAAGATCGCAGTTGAGACAGAAAAAAACATGTTACATAACTCAGGGCAAGTTGTGAAAAAAAGA
This sequence comes from Euprymna scolopes, assembly GCF_053919585.1. Lineage (NCBI taxonomy): Eukaryota > Metazoa > Mollusca > Cephalopoda > Sepiida > Sepiolidae > Euprymna > Euprymna scolopes. Next base: position 128,375,940 of record NC_136492.1, read on the forward strand.
TCTAGGGGGGTTGCATACAGACTTGCACAAATCTGAGTGAGGGCTGAAATAATGGAAAAATCGTGACTGAACCTTCCCTTATAATCTTGTTTGATTGGATTATCCATTCCACATTGTGAATATTAATGTCTCCACATTCGTGCATTTTAGCCGAATGATGAGCAGATAGGACGCATTCAATTTTCTACATATATTAGCAGTTCCGCGCGGGTCTGCTCGAGAACTAAGTCCTGTTTCTTAACTTTCTGTGTATATGTATTCTATTAAAAAGTGTGAATATTTACTGCAATTCCTTTCTGTATAATAGGTATAATAAACTACCATAAAGAAAAGTTGGTAGACACCGCAGACATCTTTTTTTTTGATCAGACCCATATTTTGACAACTTAAATTTATCGTTTTGGGCTCAAATAAAATTAAAATGTGACCCTCCAAGAGTTTAGACCCAAAATTGGTTTCGGAGTTTTGTAGAGTCTTCAAAAGTCAACTCTGTAAAGTTTGACCACATGCCAGCTGAATTTACACCTTTAAACTGATTAGAAACTTGTTGCATGTCGGAATACCCTTTTCTGTAAAATTTCAATGTTTTTACCATAAATTTGCTAAGTAGTTTTCTAGAGACGGCAAAGGTAAAATCTTTGGAACTTTGTCCGCGTGGAATCAACATTTTCTATCAAAAACGGTTAAAATGCTTGCATTCTGTCTGAATAAACTTCATGTAAAATTTAAAATGTTTAGACGAAAAAGTGTCTGAGTACTTTAGTAGAGCCTGCGGAGGACATTTTAAAAAATTGACCGTTATTATGATCTTTCTACGATTGTTTTGTTCACATCTAAATTATGAATTAAAGTCATGCCCAATTAACCTGTATCTAAAATTTCAAGTATTTAGACAAACAAACGATGGAGGAGTTTGCAGAGTTCTCAAAGGTTGATTCCTTGAACTGTGACCCGGTAACACCAAAATTTCTGACCGAGAACCGATTTAAAATATTTTCTTAAACTCAATACACCTTATGCCAAATCCCGAGTCTGTAGACCGACAATTGACAGATTAACTTGGTATGATAGTGTACACAGACGGACCGACACACATCAATATTTTCACTTATATATATATATATATATATATATATATATATATATATATATATATTTATATATATATATACATTATATATATACACACATTTTATATATATATACATTATTATATATATATATATATATATATATATTTATATATATATATATATACATTATATATATACACACATTTTATATATATATACATTATTATATATATATATATATATATATATATATATATATATATATATATATATATATATATATATTTAATCTTTTTAACAAAAACACGGAAATATCTATTATGTTTCATATGACTCCTTGGTGAATACTGCCACATTGCACTATTACTATTCAATTTCATAAAAAAAGATATTGGCGTTGTTGTTGTTACTATTATCATTAACTAGCGGGGGTACCCGGCGTTGCCCGAGTGTTTGTTTCCGGGACGGGGGGGAGTTTTAAAAAATGTTATGGAAGGTAAGTAGGAAGGATCAAACCCGGAGTCATGAGTAAAAGTAGGAAAATAAAGTGTGAAAAAAAACAAAAAACATCTGCAACGTTAACAGTTCGGCCACCAAGAAAAGTCCATTCCAGTTGTTTAGGAAAAAAAAAAACAACTACGGTAGGTCGGCGCGAAGGTGAAAATATAATCTGAATTGTCCAGCACGTTAACCACTACGCCACAGAGCACTGCAGCTTAGTTTAGTGATTTTAAATAACTTTACATGAAAGAACTACGAAGCCAAACCGGTGTTCTCTTCTCAACTGTTCCTTGTGAACGATCCTCAAACGGTGGTAAGTGGTGGCAGGGGGAGGAGGGAATTATTAGAGAGCAAATATTTTACCACTTCCATTGATCTAAACCGATTTTGGCCGTGACTTCTCCGCAGAAAAAGTATAGAAATCTAAGATTATCGAGGAATTTGAGAAATAATAAGCCTATAACACACCTCAAATATTGTTCTGCCGTTTGTGCATATTATATTAGCATGAAATATCTTGATTTTTAATCCTATTAAGTTCAAAATCCGACTGGAAAAAATGAGTTCATTTTATTTATATAGAGATAATATTATTTCTATTATTATAATTATTATTGCTATAATTAGTATCATCATTATTGCTAGTATTACTATTGTTAAAATAATAATAATAATAATAACGCTCTGATCCCCAGCTGGCATCAATTGTGATGGATGGCTCTCGTCTGGGTGAGGCCCCGTGTTTTGACAAGCTTCTGGGTTTGACCTTTACTCCTGATCTGAAATGGAACACGTACATCAAGTCTGTGGCCAAGGTCGCAGGAAAGATGGTGGGATCCTTCTACCGCTCCAGAAGATATCTCACTACTGATGCAATTCTCTATCTATATAAAAGCCAAGTACGGCCAAGGATGGAATACTGTTGCCATATCTGGGCAGGAACTGCCAAAAACAGCCTATCATGCCTTGACAGAGTACAAAATAGACTTCGTGGCTTAGTGGGGGATGCCCTTTTCTCTACCCTGCAACCCCTCTCTCACAGAAGTGACGTTTCGAGCCTATCCTTGTTTTATCGTTATTTTCATGGCAGGTGCTCGTCTGAACTCCAATCCCTGGTCCCCCCTCGCCAATCTTTCACGAAAAACACCCGTCTAGCTGAATCCACTGTGAAAAATTTCCCCCACTCTATATCTGTGCCTAAATCAAAACGCGGATTTCATGAGCAAAGCTTCTTTCTTAGAACTGCACGACTGTGGAACTCTGTTCCGTCTGCCTGCTTCCCTCCGGACTACAACTTGGATGTCTTCAAGTCTAATGTTAACAAATTCCTAATGAACCGCCCCACTAATTAAACACTTCATAAAATCTCCTCACTAACGTGATGTACTTACAATAACCCTTATCCCTGAGTGGCTTCCGGGCCTTGATAAGTGGTGATCACTGTGTAAAAAAAAAAAAAATAATAATAATAATAATAATAATAATTATTATTATTATTATTATTATTATTATTATTATTATTATTATTGAGCGCATTAAGAATTAGTAATAATACGGCCTATAAATTTGCATTTAATGAGAGTATCATACTAAAAAAAATAGCACAGGTCCTATTCCACAATACTGAAATTAATTCCATTACACACAACAGAGCCTTCCTTTGCTATTTAGTTTTATTAATAACCTTAAAAGAGAAATAACCGTGATAAATTACCGTGCTTTCTACTGGATTGCACATCCCGACGTTCGAACCCGAAGATGTTCCTGTCAGTGTCTACTAGTTCCCTTCACAACCTGTATGCCCCCTTCCTTGCCCGCCATTTACAGCAGTTAAAGTAATATCATTCGCCTTATTTTAAAACCGTGAAACAGGGCTTGATACATGGTCGATAATTGCAGAATAATACAATGTCCATCATTCAAACCATATGTGAATCAATCTAATTTCAAAGTACTAAAGTAGAGGCTGATAAGGCAAAGTTCGGCGCTAACCGACACTGTAGGTAAAAACGCGACTAATGTAGTTATGTAGGTATTCAAAATGTAGCAGAAAACGTAAGTAAACGCCTAAATTCAGGACTAACTGCAAATTAATTCGGAATAAGTTCGTAGTGCACTCCAACGCTAACCACTGCCCAACGATGACCGACAGTTGACTATTAACGATTAAAATAGTGTTTTAATTAAGAATGATGCTGATCATGTCTGCCAGTGAGGTTTACGTGCAAGGCACCCTGTGCCCACCAGTAAACTCTCAAGTAATCGCAAAAATCTACAGTAATAACTCAAATCTAACACTTGTCACAATCACAGCCAGTTCTTTTTTCTGTTAGATACAACGTAATGACACACTATATATATATATATATATATATATATATATATATATATATATATATATATATATATATATATATATATATGTGGCGATTAAGCTACACTGAATATTCCGCGTTTCGTCCACTCTAGGACACTTCAGGCTTATGCGCATAAGCCTGAAGAGTCCTAGAGTGGATGAAACGCGGAGTATTCAGTGTAGCTTACACGCCATATATATTTTATAACTTACTATCTCTACCGACGTATTGAGCACGTTTGAAGTAAATAAAGTTTACGCATAAATTTATACTTTCGTATATTAATTTTATGTGAGTGTGTGTATATATATATATATATATATATATATATATATATATATATATATATATATATATATATATATATATATATATATATATAATGTACTCAGATCCGTCTGTAGATATCGATAATCAAGATAAGACTGGAAATTGTATAGTTGTACTTGTTTTGGTTTCTTTTGACATTTGAGAAAGCATCATTTTTCCGGTAAATTACGATATTTGAAAAGCAATATTAAATTACGCAGAGATGGGACCGATTATGTTTCTCTCCAGCCATCGATTTACAATCTAACTCATTATTGATAAATACGTTCGTTAAAAAAATTAGCAAATTGACTTATATCTGGCGCCGGCTATTTTCCACAATTTCTTACGAAAATGTATGTCCTGTGATTATGTGCTTTTCTTAGCTTTCTGTTTTATGTATCATTATAGTAGAAAATTACCTGCTCCCTTCAAAGACAAAATATGTAGTTTGAAAGATGTTTGAAAGAAAGATAGAAAAAAGAAGAGGTTTACACGTAAAGTGGAAGGAACGCGAAAGGAAGTTCATGCGCGTGTCGGTGAAATGATCTTTACGATTTACCCATCGACTACTCACACACACACACACACACACACACACACACACACACACACACACACACACACACACACACCCACTTACCCGCAGACACACACGCAATGACCCGCAGACAAAATTACACAGCATAGGTGCATATATGTGTGTGTGTATATGTGCGTGTGTCAGTGAAACATATAGTATTACCTACACATTTTCCATATATTATTCCACTTCGGATGCATATCTGCACAATCGGATATAAAATCTGTGTGCCGTTGCGTTGTATACGTTAATGTCGTTTCCGTTTTAATAGACTGATGCACTATTGTATAATGTTACACATTTTATAACTTGGAAATTGACCGAGAGTCTTTTAGATGTCCTATACGTACAAAACACACGCGCCCACGCATACGCATTCACACATAGCTATCTATCCATCTATCTATCTACCTAGCTATCCTCATATATACAGTTGTGCGCAAAAATATTCGACCCCTGTCTAAATGTTCTTGTTTCGTTGAATCTATACTTCAAAAATCTTCATAACGCCTTTTAACGGCTAATTATGAATAAATTGTATATTTTTCAACAATAAATGAAAAGTAATTCGAGATTAATAATATATATCAATTTATTTACAAAAAATATAAATATGGATGTTGCAAAAATATGCGACCTGTTTAATTTAAAGTTTAATTAAAATCGTCATTAAGTTTATTATTTTAGTCTGACCTTGTATTTATTTCCTATAAATAATATTTATGACTCTACTAAATCTAAAATCAGTTCAAATTGAGCTTCAATGTTATATTGAATGATTGAATTATTGTTTCAAGTAAAAATAAATCTTTTTCAACGGCAACAAATCTGCAACTATGACAAAGAACAACGAGTACTATGAAGACATTAAAAAGAAAGTAATCGATGCCTACCAGTCCGGAGAAGGTTATGAAAAAAATTCCAAACGTTTTTCTATACCACGGTCGACTATTATGTCCATTATCAAAAAATAGAAAGTAGCAGGGGTTGTATCAATCTTCCAAGATCAGGTCGTCCAAGAAAAATTACAATACGTGGGGCTCGGAAAATTGTTAGACAAGTTTCAATAGACTCTAAATCTAACCTAAAGGGCGTGCAGAACGATTTGAAGAATGCTGGCTCAGATGTACACTGTTCGTACGGCATTAAATTGTGCCAGATTGCATGGACGTATTGCCAGAAGGAAGTCCTTACTTTCCAAAGCTCATCAAAAAGCTCGATTAAATTTTGCAAAAAAGTTCCTATAAATGCCTATTGATTACTGGAATAATATAATTTGGTCAGACGAAACGAAAGTGGAACTATTTGGACGCAACCAGCAACGCTATGTTTGGTGAAAAGAAAATACTGCTTATAATGTGAAGAATACCGTTCCAACCGTTAAGCATGGAGGTGGATCAATCATGGTATGGGGCTGTTTCAGTATAAATGGAACTGGAAGATTAACCATAATCGATGGAAGAATGGATTCAGTAAAATATCAGTCCATACTGAAAGAAAATCTTGTTCCGTCTGCGAACCAGTTGGGGCATGGAAGGAGGTATACCTTTCAACAGGACAACGATCCTAAACACACGTCAAAGAGCACTAAGACATGGTTAAAGAATAATAAGGTGAAGGTTCTAGAATGGCCTTCTCAGTCTCCAGACCTAAATCCGATTGAGCACTTATGGCATGATTTCAAAAATTGCGGAACATAAAAGATCACCATCTAAATTGATTGAATTAAAACAGTTCTGTCAAGACGAGTGGTTTAAAATTCCAGTTGACAAATGTAGGATTCTCGTAAGATGTTATAGGAAACGTTTACTTGCAGTAATCAAGGTCAAAGGAGCTTCACCCAAGTAGTAATGAAAAGGGATGGAAGACTTTTGCAACATCCATAGTTGAAATTTTGTAAATAAATTAATTTATATTATCAAGCACTAATTTTTTTTAATTATTTTTGTTGAAAAATATACAGTTTATTCGAACTTAGTTGTAAAATAAGGTTTGAAAGATTATTGAAGTATCCATTCAAAGAAATAAGATAATTTTGGTAGGGGTCAAATATTTTGCGCACAACTAGATTAGAAATTGTTAGATATATCATGATTTTACATTAAATATTGTTGAAAGTTATCAATATGTTATGCATTAGAATATGTATTTAGATAAATTTTTTACAGATTTCATAATTTCTCTGCATAAGGAATATAATAACATTGGTGTTATATATATATATATATATATATATATATATATATATATATATATATATATATATATAGTTACATAATATTTTCTCTGCATAAGAAATATATTAAAATTAGTGTTATATATACATATATAATATATATAATATATATATAATACGTATATAAAATATATATAAATATCATATACATATACGTATATATACATATATACATATACATATATACATATATATTCACGCGCACATTTATTTGTGCCGGTTAGAAATTGTTAGATATATCATGGTTTTACATTAAATATTGTTGAAAGTTATCCATATGTTATGCATTAGAATATGTATTTAGATATAAAATTTTACAGATTTCATAAAAATTTCTCTGCAGAAGAAAATATATTAAAAGTAGTCTCGGCGTAGATTCTTCCAACATCAATCAGGACACCTTACACTGCCACACATTTTGATTAATACATTAAACGTAATATTTTATTTTATTCATATGATGCATAACTGTGCGAAGGGGGTCATAGTAAAAACACACATGTATATATATATGTATTTATATCTGTCTCTGTGTATTGATAATGACATTACCGGAGTTGCGATATATATATATATATATATATATATATATATATATATATATATATATATATATATATATATAATTTATTAAAGTAGTTATTTGCTTGGATAATTGTTTAAAATATCTATAGTCTAAGTAAATGACACTGATCGCAGCGAATCGATATGCCACACACTTATTGCTTTATATTATTGAAGTATCATGGCATGCGTTTATACGATTTAAATATACACCTAATTCAACGACTATCTATGAGAAAACTGTTTGTTTTTTTTATTTTATTCCGAATGCACTCATTCTATTTACTTTCTTAGAAAGCATCACTCCTGTGAACAGTTATTTGTTGCATGTTTCTAATCCAAACAGATCTGTAAACACTACGTAAAAATTATAGATGTGGACGATATTCATTCAGTTATTGTTGTATCCTGAGGGACAACCAAGTAAAATATTAAGGCAGAAATGTACACAAATTATACATGGTGCCAGAGACGTAGAAATCACCGCTAAGATGGCGTCTGAAAATCAGTCATCAGGCTACCATGTTTACCTCTGTCTTAGTGGAACATGTGTTCTGGCGATGGGAAAATTGGCTGTCGATCTTATAAGAAGGGCGGTCTGGCACGGCAAAATAAGATGGTATAGTTTCCCGGACATTTATTGGTGAATGTGCATGAAAAAACAAGCCAAAACAACAGTGATAAACTTGTTCCTCCACAAAACTGGGAGACAAGGCCTAGTAATATTGATCTGCCTGTGCTGCACAGAAAATGTCCATCAGTTCGACAGTAAATAATGCAAGCAAATTGCACGGCCCGTCTCATGCTTCGATGTTAAAATTATACTTTTCTCTTCCACATACTTAACAATTTCTAATGAGTTTAGAATATGAAATCAGTATAACACATGCACAAAAATATTTATATGTTGACTTATGACCGATATGTGTGTTTTATTGAACGTATTTACATTTATAATATGTTTTTGTGCGTTGATATTCATGTGTATTCATATAAAATAAAGTAAACCGGTATTTTACATGATTCAAAAGTTATGTTTCTATCTCGTTTTATTTATGTGCTGTTTAGAATACAAATATCATGTATGTAATTCTGTGTGTAATTTATACTAGACAAAAAATAAACATGCATTAAAAATGCTATTTAGCGTAACATAATTACTGTATCAAACAGCTCTAAAATGATACACATAAAGATAGGTCTATTTATGTTTATTATAAAGAACCACACCAGGATATGTTCTTTATTCGAGACAGAACAAAAGCAAGTGGCTGTAGAAATATATTTTAGTCTCTACAATTATATAAAAGCATTTTATCTGGGTGCCGCTTTGTCTTTGTGTTCTACTCTTTAAACCGTAATCAGAGATTGGTCAAGTTTATTTAGACTTGCGTAATTTGGAAGTGTTCGTTCCTAGTCTGCCTATGGGAATGTTGCGATAAGTATCGACAATATAGAATCGCAATAATTAATAAAAAAGAATCACGCGATTGTGATATAAATTAGAATATTTACATCTCAACTTTATAGGTGTGTTTAAAAGTTTTAGTATATACACATCTTCACATCACAATAGCATTTGAAATGTTATATAACTGCACAAAGGGGCAGATCTAGCATTGGGGATCAACAGTCCCCTGTTATATATAAGAGAACTACGTTCAAGATAAGTATTTCTGTTTAGAGTTCAGTTAACGTATGGTACTGGGCGTATTCCTTGTAAAAATTAAGTAATGTGACTTATAAAATCAACAGTAAATTCTCAACAGTGCCAAGTAGAATACATTGTATTGTGAAACTTTTTTCCACTGTAAAGCCATAAGCCCGGAACAAACAATAAATCCATTGAACAGATTTCGATGATGATAAATACAAAGACTTGTGAAACATTCGTTCAGAATCATTTAATGCTGAGCAACGTCGGGTCTTGAACTAGTGTTTTCTAAAGTATGAAGAACTATGAAATTTTTTCTTTGTTTCACTTTCTATATTCAAGAAGGAAAGGAGAACGTTTAGAGGAATAGAAACAAAATGTTGACACATATTGCGATTAAAATCAAAACCGTAAGCCTGCTCTAAACTTATAGCTAGTGCTATATATATGGAAGGAATAATAAACACAGCATCGTATGTTGAATGCTGTGAATGTTTCAATGCGAGTGTTGTCGGATTGCGAATACGGAATCAGATTCTATGCGTTAGATTTAAGGACAACAATTAGAGGGGCTATGTCATTCGTAGCAATTAAAATTCGTTTGGTGCAGCAGTTAAATACGCGGGCAAAAGAGAAATCGTTTCAACAAGCATTCAGCAAAGAATTAGACGTCCACGTATATGATGCAATCAACGCAGTTCTTTTACTTTTGATCAAGACTCTAACGCGCATATTTTAACGACTCTCATATTTTTATATTTATTTCACCCTTATTTGCTTATTCTCATTTTCTATTACGTTCCGAAATGTCACAGAAAATATGTCAGCTGTTTTTAATGAGGAAAAATTATGTTTAAAAGAGTTAGCAAAATCTCAACACGTTCGGTGTTTAAAGCAACTTGAAATGCCACACATGTCTCTAAGGTAAACATCATACGTCAAGGACAATTATTATGATGTTTCCTTAATGATTGAATGAAAAAAAAGTATGAGATATAATCATAGGCACACTCTACAAACACTCTCTTTCTCTCAACACACACACACACCCACACACACACACATATATATATATATATATATATATATATATATATATATATATGTATATATATATATATACACACTCATGAACAAAAAAATGGGCCAGTAAAGAAATTTACAATTTATTGCCCAAAAAGCTGCATTACACAAAATGCAATTAAATACTACACGAAAATGAGTAAAAAATATAAAGAGCAAGATATTTACTTTAATAAAAACATAGTATGGAATGGAATTGCCCTTAGATCTTTTTAAAAGATCAATTCTTTTTATCATGGTATCAACCAACTTGGAGCACTGTAAAGAGGAGATGTTATTCCATTCTCTTTGTACTGCTTCCCATAATTTTTCTAACTAATGCACACTATATTATAGCCCAAATATTTTCCATTGGGTTTAAATCTGGGCTTTGGCCAGGCCAAAACATCACATCAATTGAATTATCAGTAAGCCACTTCTTTGTGACCTTTGCTGTGTGTGCAGGGGCATTATCATGTTGAAAAATAATGTCATTGTTCATTTCTAACTTCTGGATGCTTGGTAATAGACCTCTTTCTAATATTTGAATGTATTCTTTGGCATTAATTGACTCATCACATCTGATAATTTCCCCAACTCCTGAAGCAGAAAAGTCCCCCATACCATTATTCCTCCGTTTCCATGTTTTACTGTGGTTTTTATGCAATTCGGTGAAAATCTTTCTCCGGATCTTCGGATGCAACGATCAGGGGCATCACTGGCAAGCCAAAATCTTGATTCGTCCGACCAGAAAACATTTCTAAACCAATCGGCATCTTTCGTACCATAACATGATGCAAATGTCTTTCTGTCGCTGATGTTCTTCTTAGTTAACAGAGGTCTTTTTGCACATCTTTTGGATGAAAATCCCATTTCCTTCATCCTTCTGGATATTGTCACTCTAGAAAGAGAATTTACTTTTGCTGTTTCGAATTGTTTGCTATGGTCAACATAAGTTTTTTGCGATCCTTCAAAACGGTCATTTAAAGCCTGTGATCGTCCTTCATTGTGGATGCTCTGGGGCGACCAGAAACACTTTCCTGCTCACTGTGCCTTCAATTTCGAACCTTTGCCCAATTCTCTTCACAGCTGAAAGAGATGTTGCCACCTTTTCTTCTTTCAAAATGTCGAAAATCTGCTTGTAAGTCAAATTTGCCTGTCGTAATCCTGCAATTCGGTTTTTAATTTTTTCGTCAAGATGTCGTCTTACTTTTCTTGGACTCATCTTTAATACTAATAATCTGAAAAATACTAAATAACAGCTAATTATTAGCAAACAAGCGATAAAAATTTTAAAAATTGTTTTCTTTCCAATTTCAATCATGGCCCATTTTTTTGTTCCAATTTTAATCATGGCCCATTTTTTTGTTCACGAGTGTATATATATATATATATATATATATATATATATATATATATATATATATATATATATATATATATAAGAGAAGTTTTAAGAGAGAAAAAAGCTTATTTGAAATAAGCAAATGACTTTGTTTTGTGTTGAGATTTAAATACTTTTTTATATCACATTTTGCATAATTAATTGAGGAAACACATTAAGTTGTATGCAAATAAATTGTATTTTACAATGCAGGCTGTGTTATTAATCGAATGCTGTCGATATGATTTCAAACGTGCAATACGTTTAAAGTAAAACGAGTATTTTATTACTTTGTCTGTATCAATTTTCAAGATAGTAATTATAGTATATCATGTAAAATAAGTTAAATGGATAAAAATGCAATTCCGGTTCGCTTATATATGCATGTCGCCGTATGTGTATAGGCATAAAAGGGAGTAACTACATTGTTCGGGATTGAATTAGTCAACATATTTCTAACAAAAAACAAATATAATAGCCGATTGATAATAAAATAGAACGACTGGATGCCGTTATTGTGCGACGAACGCGTGGGTACCGGGAGGGAACTTCAATCTCCTCTATGCAATGACTTATTACTAAGTATATACTAGTCAATATTGACCTGTATATATATATTGCTGCTATTTTGCAGCTTATTCGGATGAAAAATGTTTGGCATAAGTTTTTAATGTAAACCACAAGTATACGTATTAAATTGTGCTTCAGACAAATTTCGAACGCACCTATACTTTATTAACAAAACACCTGTGAATTTTTTCAATAGTTTTATAAAATCGATTTCAGTGAACCCGAATGTAGGAAAGTAACGTATTTTAGCCTTATTGTACTCTCGAAAAGAACACTTATTTCGAACACGCACCTGCTATCTAGAAGAATATACACCCGCATAAAGTCTTAGACTATATGCATGTGTGCTGATTATTGTTCGCAAATGCACTTGCGATGTAACGTCCTTCAACAGTGTTGAGTTTGGGCAAAATTACAGATTTTTTTCTTTTATTCAATTTTCACCCCAAACAAGGCACACTGCAACTTTGAAGTAGGGAACTACTATCGGAGACATAATTTGCAGAGGTATTATGAAAGGAAATGAGTATCACTATGTTTGTTCACTTTACACATGAACTTCAGCATATCAGTACAGTTGGGAAAGCAGAATCCTGGAAAGGAATTTCAAAGACTTGCAGTTCTGGAGAAGAAACCATTGGATTAAAAGGGATCTTTATGTAAAGGTGTGAGGCTTATTTGCTTGTCGGGTTTGTCGCGGGTAGTCACGTCGAGAAGGCACAACGGTTTGCTGTTCGTCAGAGCATTCACTATTAGAGTATATATAGAACAGGCAGAGGGATGCAACATCTCGTCGATGGGACAGAGGCTGATTCCTAGATGACATTTCAGGACCTATTAGGTGGCAACTGTCTTTTGAATCCTTTCCAGGAGTGAGAGACAAGCAGCAGATGCACCAGCCCAAATGTGACAACAGTACTCCATACATGGGTGAATGTTGGCCTCATAGAGATACAGGACACTTTCAGATGTAAGAATTTTTCTAGTCCGGTAGAGAGAACCCACGTTAGTAGCAGCCTTGGCAATGTTCTCAATCCATCTATTCTAGTTTATGTTGCCTGTAAACGTTAGGCCAAAGACTTTACAAGAATTCTTGGCCATTGCTCTTGGTGGTAGAGAAGGTTTCTTGTAGTTATTGAAGGAAACAAGTTTAGACTCGGCAGTATTTAATGTGAGCATCCATTTGTGCCCCCATTCTCCTACCGATTGGGGGCACTCCTCTATTGTTTCTGCCATTTTCTAAGATATGTTTACATTTGTTTTCCTCTCATGCCTGTTATAGTGGGGGGGGGGTCATCGGCAAATATACCCATCTCGGAAACAATTTTTTCAGGGAGCTCATTTATGAATATCTGGCAAAATAATGGTCCAAGAATAGCCCCCCGAGGTCCTCCCGAATTTAGACCATATTGTTTAGATGAACGACCATCAAGGACAACTTGAATTTTTCTCTTAGTATAGATTTATATCAAAAACGCTGCTTAATGTTTGATGCTTTTCTTTAGTTCTATCGTATCGCAATATGTCGATAGCATAATTGCAATCGATAATTGTATATCGATTGCAATTATGCTACAGAAACACTGCGAGACGATACGTACAAAAGAAAACCCTCAAACATATTAAGTAGCGTTGTTTGGTATTAATCTATACTAAATGATGTTATTAATAAATAAGATAGATATTAATAACAAGTAATAATTCTCTTAGCAAATGCATAATAATCGACCAAACCCTTTTGGAAATCTCCACATCATATATATATACATATATATATATATATATATATATATATATATATATATATAGGCGTGTGCATGTTTATGTATATATGTATATATTACATGTCAGGTCAGGTCATATGCTACTGGAACCATGTAACTTAGTACTACCTACCTCATTGTCGGATCACCACCGACTAAACTAGTTCCCCCCAAAAGACCTGTTTCGTAAGGAGGGTGGATAATCTCCATTAAGGATCAAAACAAGAGCTTCTAAAGGGCGAATTAACCCTTTTTCGGTGTCAACGGCTAACTAGCACCGTGTGTGTTTGTGTGTATGTATGCGTGCCTTGGGGTGGAGTGGGCTCACGTAAGCCGTGGCGAAGGCAACCTTTCAAGGAGAACAACATATCTGATTAAAAAAAAAAACAATACAGCAGGAGGTCAGTACCCGCATAAAACTGGTCTGCAGTTTAACTTGTTGCTGGATATCTTGAACTTGCTTGTTGCTGGATCTCAACATTTTGAATCGAGAAAGAGACTACGCTGTCGTACAACACTAAGATTCTGTAACATAATCTGGGAATATTTACTCCCTCAGACATTTATCTATGAAAATGGTTCTGTGGCGATGGAAGTCATTATTGGATTCATAGATATTAAGTGTCTGAGCGAGTGTCACTCGTCTGAAAAACGTTGCAATCATCATGTGTGTGTATGTTTATTTGTGTGTATGTGAATGTGCGTATCTGCATATACGTGTGTATGCATATGAGTTCATTTAGGTATACATAAATATGTGTATACGTGTGTATGTACATACTTGTGTACATGTTTGTGCATGTATACATATATGCATATATTCATGTGCATATATATATGTATGAATCTATGTATATATATGTACATATTAGTATATATGCGTAAATATGTATATATAATTATATGCGAATATGTGTATATATGTAGACATATGTATATACATGGGTGTAAATATGTCCATATATGAATACATTTATGTATATGTTTATGTATATGTGTATATATGTGTACGTGAATATATATATATATATATGTGTGAATATGTATGTGAATATATACATATGTGCATATGTATGTGAATATATATCTGTATATGTATGTGAATATATATATATATATATATATGAATATATATATATATATTTATGTATGTGTGCATATCTATATAAGTGTACTTATGCATATATAAATGCGTATACATTTTATATATATATGCGTGTGTAAATATGTTTACATATGTACTTACACACATATATGTATATATGTATACAGGCATTTATGTATACACGTATATACGTATACATGTGCATGTATATGTGTATATTTGAGTATATGCTCATGTATATGTATATAAATATTTATGTATATAGGTGTTTATGTATACATGCATATATGTGCATGCATATATATATATGAAAATATACATGTATATATATATATATGAAAATATACATGTATATATTTATGAAAATATACAATTATATATATATATCTCAATATGTACACGTATATTTGCACGTGTATATATATATATATATATATATATATATATATATATATATATATATATATATATATATATATATACGTATATATATATACGTATATATGTATGTTTGTATGTATCCATATATATGCATAAATATACATGCGTATATGTACCTATTTTATATGTGCACATATATAAATATACATATATATATATATATGTACATATATGTGTGTATATGTACACATATATTGGTGTATATGTGAATATACGTATATATGCACACACACACAATATATATATATATATATATATATATATGTGTGTGTGTGTGTGAATATACGTATATATGCACATATGTGTGTGCATGTACGTATATATGCACATATATATATATATATGAACATACGTATATATGCACATATATATGTGAATATATGTATATATGCATATATATATATGTTGATATATATAGATATGCAAATATATTTGTTGATATATATATATATATATATATATATATATATATATATAGATATGCATGTATATATGGATATATGTATATACACATATATATGGGAATATATGAATATATTTACATATATATATGTAGATACATGTATATATGCACATATATATGTGAATATATGAATATATTTACATACATACGTGCATTTATATATGTATATATATGCACACACACACATATATATATACATATATATATATATATATATATATATATATATATATATATATATATATATATATATATATATATATATATATATACCCACTTAGCCAGCACCATCATGAAAATTCCCCCCATTCCATATCGATGACTTCATGTAAATTTGGATCCAAGAAAAAAATGATTTCCTAGTACTGACTGCTTACAGAAATCTGTTCTGCTGATTTGCTTTCCAGCTGACTACAATTCCCTCGATTGCCAGTCCAAGTTATAAAAGGTCTTGTGGACTCATCCTCTTTGATAATATTATTTTTACCGAATTCTCACTATTGCCAATAGCAATTGTAATAATAACTACCGTACACTACCGTTTTAATAATGGGTTACTTTGTAACAAAAAAAAAGTTAAACGCATGCATAAAACGCGGAGTAATTCATATAAAACTTTATAACAATAATTCCTTTTCGTAAGACTCTCATACATTTGTATGTTGTATTTAAAATCTTATACATCGTGTAGATCGGTATACTTTCTAATAATGTTAATTTTAATCTCGTTATTTAGAAGAGTTTTCATATTTTCTGCGCAGAATATTTTATATTATTTGTACGATTGTATCTCCATATTTCAAGACGGTACGCAACAATTGGTACTACATTACAAACTTGAGTCTTAGTTTATTACACTTACCTACAGGAAAATCGACGGACCAAATTATAATTTTCATGATTATATATCAGCATGTGCATTTTGTATACTACTGTAGCATAGACACTTTTTTATCATGACTGTTTGCGGTACCGAAATGTATATATATTTTATTTATTGAAAGTCTATTATAGCACATCAGTTTTCTTTCATATCCACGCGCAAGGCAATATCGAAAATAATTTTGCAATATGATGTACTTGTATTTCAAGTAACATATTTATTGTATTTTATTTTATTTCCAATAGGATTCTGAATAACACTCTGACTTTTATATTATTTCATAATAAAGAATCGAAGTACGTTTTTTTTTTATTATTATTCTTACTATCATTACTTCCAGTCCAATTTCCAAGCCGAGTGAAGATTTCAAGTCGGACCGATTTCCTTTGCCAGTAAATTTAGAATTTCTCTCTCGAACCGATTGCCTGCTTTTGTTCGACGACGATTGGATCTGCGCCCTGGCGTCTCTACAAATGCGCTAAAACTGGAATGAATGAATGAGATCTCGTTCACGTTGGGCTGGAAGTGAATTATGGATTAATTACACGAAAATTTCGCAGCGAATTCATATTGAGCGGCACTTAATCAAATGATACATTGTTAAGAATTTGTTAGGCAGAGATAGAATGGTATAGGATTGGGAGGATTATGAGAACGACAAGTGGATGGTAATAGAGTACACGAAACAAATAAAAAAAAACAAGATGGAGGAATTGAAAATAAAACTCGCGAATTGCTATCGTGTGAGAAAAACAAATTGCCGAATAAAAAAAATTATTATAAAACTAAGCAAAAAAAACATACTCAGATTCAACTGCAGAGCGTGTTATACAAGTAATGGACCAAAGATTGACTATGCAATCGGATGTTCTTAGTTCAACTTATTAGCTTTTGGTGTTTTATTTAACCGAAAACATTTCTGGCTACAAGCAGAAATGAATTACAAGATATGCAAATGTTATTACAATATAATAGCGATTATTAGTATTCTTAAAGCGTCATAAATTTGGAGGATAATAGTTAGATTTTATTTTAAATCTTTATGTCGATAAATAAGACGTAATATTCTGAAACAAATATTTTGTTTTCAACATTATCTTTGATTCCGCAATATAACTAGTCAAATATTCTTAAATTCTTAAGAATAAGTATGGGAAACACTTTTACGAAAAGGATTTTTACAAAATCGACGGAAGGAACAATGTGCATTACAAGTAGAAAATATATTAATAGATTAGCGAATATGGAAAAGTTTATAACTTTTATAATTATTTGAAGTGGTGGTTTAAGTAGTATTAGTATGAGTATTGTTTTACAGAAAAAAATCTTAATGTGTATATATATATATATATATATATATATATATATATACATTTTTACATTGCGCTCAATATATGTATTTAATCTTTACGTATTATGTTTTATCCTCCGTTTAATATTTTCTCATGAGAATTCATAATTTCTTTTCATAAATAACCAATATACTAGATACCATATTCTTATATTCCATTTTTAATAAGATCTTCTCAGTACATAAAGTAAACATAAACTCGTATATACAATTAAACACTTTCTTACACAAGTAATAGAAATATTTTAGTTTTCTTACCTAAATCGAATCCAATACTTAATGACTTACTGAGTTGGAAATAATCAGCCTTTATGCTCATACATTAAAGTTGTGAAATTTATAATAAGTGAAGCTAATATAATACTTACGATTGTTTCGATGTATTAATTCACTTTAAAAAATATATATAAACATATGTTAACCCAGATTATGCGCAAATATTGCAACGCATATCACATCAGGATATCATTTCATTTTAATCTGAGAATATTGTGAAGATTTTATTTGTGGTCGGGACTCCTTGGCCGGAAAAAATGTGATTTCCTTCTATCCAGGCTTCTCCCTCTCTCTCTCTCTCTCTCTCTCTCTCTCTCTCTCTCTCTCTCTCTCTCTCTCTCTCTCTCTCTCTCTCTCTCTCCTTCTCTGTTCTATCGGCTGGAATCTGTGGATCACAATCGTCGTATGCTCCTGAACTCGTGCGGTAAAGTACACGCCGATATATTTTTACCTGCTCTTGCTTGCTCTTTTCACAATTGTTGTCGAAAAACGTCGCTCTCTGATGCTATTATATACGGCAGGAGGTTTCCAGAAAGTTGTTGTTTTTTGGATGATCTTGCCAAGATATACGTTTATCTTTTGGTAGCATACTAGTTTTCATCACGTCTAGCTTTCTAACTCATATTTTGGTGAGTGTCCAAATTGTAGCACCGTAAGCAATAAATGTGTTTCTAGTTTGTCAGTTAGTTGTGAATTCTATACTGACCCAAAGTAATGTCACGGATGATCTTGTGATTGTAATTTCGATGTCTCTATCCGTGGAATTCATGTTCATTTTCAGGTACGTAAACTCAAATTCTTTCACTGGTGCTTTATTTAGAGCTTTGATGTCCCCTCTACATTGAAAGCCATAACGTTCATCTCCTCGGTATTAATGTAACAAGCAACGTCATTTGCAGACTTTTTAGCTCATGTTCTTGTTTTTATAAGTGCATCATATCAAGATCTTGACATGCGTACTTTTTTATAATGTATTATTATGGGTGAAGTACTTCTGATACTTTTTATTAAATTTGTTTTCAACTGTTCACGTTCCGATATTTTTTTGATATCTGCATGTTTTTCCCATGCAATTGTTTGCTCAACTTTGGGATTTTAATGTATGCACAACTTTGTTAGCTCTCTATTCGATAGAAAAAATCATACGTGAAATTTGTTGTTTTCTCCTCTTGTACTTGTAAAACATCAAATCTATTTCGCAATTCAATTATGAACGTCTGTTTTATCTGATTGTCCTATAACAGTGTTTACTAGTTGTAATGTAGTGTAAAGAGAATCTTAGTTTTGTTTACTCGTCGACTTAACATCAAGTTAGAGGTTACAATTTATGATATGGACACACTAGATACAATGCTGAAATCATACCAGTTATGGCAGCTATTGATATATATTTTTTCTGGTTGACTTTAATCTATTTGGGTATTGAAGAACGCAGAGCTTAGACACTCTTTCTACAATTAGCGATGCATGCAGTGTAGGTGTTTTTTTTTCGATGAGAAAGGATTAAAACTGTTCCCTGTTAGGGACCTTGAACTCATGCAAATAGAACGTGTACTTGTTTTACGGAGTATATATGCAACATTAGAATGACGGCTCACTGTAAACAAAAGGTTTCTCATAATATAGTAATGTATGCAGTATATTTGTCAGGAAGATAAAATAGTATATAATATTGGAGTTTTTTTTCTTATTTACTAAGCTTTTTCTACTAACGCCATAACATATCTTAATTTTCTAACCAGGTGTTATCAATAAGTGTGAAAAACTTGTATAAAACTAAAGTGAATAAATGGAAATCGGGATGCACAAAATGAATTAGCTTATTAATTCAAGTGATTTCTGTATTTTAATCTGCAATGACATATTGTTAAAATGAGTGAACGCAGTAAAATAATCCGGGCGATAGAAGAGACCAATGTCGAAATTCTCATAGTAATAATGAAACTGTGATAAAAACTATCTGAAATAATTAAATCGAAAGGAAAATCAGAAAAGGCTCTTGCAAATATTGGGGGGACCAACTAAATTAGTCAATGAAATTGAAAAAGATAACGTGAAAATGTGTGTACAAAACGTTAAGAATGAAAATGGCATTGCAAGAATGCATATGCTAAGTGATTAATATCGATAGATTAATACAATGGTTACTTAATCCATTAAATTGACTGCATTAGACATGCTATTCAATTATATGTACACCAAATATAGAAAAATATAAAGTAAGGATGACACTAACACACGAAAAATTGATTATGCTGGACTAGCACACATATAATAGACCCAAATAAATAGGGAATACAATCAATTGCCGGAAGAAATGTTACACACATACACACATACATGCGTGTATATATATATATATATATATATATATATATATATATATATATATATATATATATATATATATATATATATATATATACAGAGAGAGAGAGACACACACACGTGTATATCAATCCAATGTTGCCATATCAAAACGTGTTGCTTGACGGAGGTTTACATTTAATAATATAGGTCGTTATAATTTTCCTGAACGTAGAACACATGTTGAATTTTAATAAGTCTTAACAGATCTATCTCCAACTATTAATGTCAAAGAGAAAATAAACATTTTAGTTTATATAAACAAAGATTATTCACGTGTTTAACACTAATGTGTATAGACACACGATAATTGGAAATAATTTTAATTAAGTAAAGACGCCAATTAAAATAAGCTTTATAAATAAGTTTTCGATAATATTTCTAAATAGAAGATTTATACTACTTAGGTCATTGCTTCTACGAATAATAATTATTCAAAGTGATGCTCTTTGTAATATGCAAATAATATTACTTCTGAAAGGTAGTCTCCGTTATTATTAATTAGCAGGTAACGTTACCCGCGTTGCCAGGTGGAAGCATACCACTTCTCGTAGATAAAGTAAAGTACGATTGTTGTTGGTATTGTTGCCCAACATAAAAAGTGCCTCATGTTAAGAACTGCTTTCGGAATAGACACCCCCAACCTCCGCATGTTTAGAGCAGTTTTAGGAATGGTCATCGCCAATATGCCCATATGAAAAAACGGCTTTCGGAATAGATACCCATTTGTGTAGCGGCAGTGATATCCAGATATGTTGCAGAGATTTCACTTTGATAATCGCTCTAAGAACACCCACACGCAAATACTATAAACCAACAAAAAATGTGGGCGTGTCAATGCCGGTGGGATATTATTAGATATCTTCAAAGTTACTTTTATCTGCAAATATAAATGAGATTTTGTGAATGAGCATAGTGGAAAATATATAAAACTCAAACATTTTAAACAAACGGTGATCTAAGGTAAATATTTTTCTTCATAAAAATGGTATATAATAAAACAGCTGCTTCCCGGTTAAAACAATAGAGTACGTTGTTGTTTTTGTTGTCGTTGGTCTTGCCAATTTCAACCTCCTCATGGTAAAACGTATTTCGAAACGGATACTCCCATCCTCCTCTGTAACCCACAATATTCCCATATGAAGAACGGCTCTTTAAATAGACACTCTTCTTGTTAGTGGTTTAGGAAGATGTCAGAATATTTGCTCTATACCAAACCTTGCTTGTCAATGTCAGGACCCCGAGGCGCAAATGCTAAGAAACAAAAGAGCAAAAAGTCGTCATGTGATAGGAAAGTCTGTTTAATTTGTCTATTATCAAACACATGCACACGATATTTAATTGTAAACGGCCACTGCAGTAAACGCAAAATAAACATAAAAACACTCTTGTTTCAATGTTCCGTTGTTTTTTTTTTGTTTTTCTTTTTGGAGGGGGGGCGGTTATACGCGATGTTAATATGTGCAGAGGTATCAGTAAAAGTGTAAATTAATAAACTATGAACAATTAAATATACCATTATAGAACTAAGCTAAACCAAAACACACAAAAAGTAGTACCGCCACCAGTTTTCACAGTATAATCTTAAGCGGAAAACGAAGCAATGCTATATGTAAATCGTATATACTTTGTTTAACGGATTTTTGATAGTTAATTGCGTGTAAATGTGAATATATAAGTGGGTATCTTTATGAAAGAGGCATTTACTAATTTTCTATAAAGGTGATTTTCACATAACTATTGCTTCGCAGATACAACGGCAATGTTTGAAAAAGTATGGTGTGACGTTGCGTTTTTCAAGGAGGTGGTTAATATAATATATTAGATGATTATTTTCTATGTCAATAAGAATAGCTGAAATATTTGTAGATAGAAATGTTTTTTTAAACCGAGCACTGGAAGGAAAATTGTTATGTCTGAGTGTATGATTCAGTTAAGCAGGGTGACAGATCAATATAGATATCATGTTCATGTAGAGGAGCAAAAAGGAACTACATCCTCTTAAGATGATTTCAACATCTGCCATAATGTAATGTAGAATTTTATTTTAACAAACAAATGTGTAGGATTTGAAGGCCAACGTTATCGAATTCCTAATGAACTACCTCCTTAAGTAAACACTTCACCAAATCTCCACACTAACGCAATGTACTTGCAATAACCCTTATCCCTGAGTGGCTTCCGGGCCTTGGCAAGTGGTGACCACTCTGTAAAACAAAACCAAAAAAAAAACAAAAAAACGAATGTGTAGGAGTTTATTTTAACAAACGAATGCGTAGGATTTTTATTTTAACAAACGAATGTGAAGGGTTTTATTTTAACAAACGAATGTGTAGGATTTTATTTTAACAAAAGAATGTGTAGGATTTTTATTTTAACAAACGAATGTGAAGGGTTTTATTTTAACAAACGAATGTGTAGGATTTTATTTTAACAAAAGAATGTGTAGGATTTTATTTTAACAAAGAAATGTGTAGGATTTTATTTTAACAAACGAATGTGTAGGATTTAATTCTAACAAACGAATGTGTAGGATTTATTTTAACAAACGAATGTGTAGGATTTATTTTATAACACAGATGTGTAGGATTTTATTTTAACAAATATCTATATGTAGAAAACTACGTTCTAACATTACATAAACTGATGTATAATAGTGTTGGCATGATAAATTTTATGACATCTGCTTTGCATGCGGTAACGTGGTCCAAAGTGGAATGTGCGCAATGAATATATATATATATATATATATATATATATGTATATATATATCTTAAACTAGAGTTTATAAAACAATTTTTGTGTGAAAATATGTTACTAAAATTTTACATTTTCTTATTCTTACAAATATAAAATTGCATTCAAGTTAAGATGTAAACAGAGTTACGATAATATAATTGATATGTAGATAAAAAAATGCATGTACGGATATCATGTGTGTATAGAGAAAATGAGTTGATTTTGCCTGTTAGCTAAAGCACTATAGATATTGCCACATGAATTCCGTTGGTAAGCAGTGCTTCGATGTGTTTTTCCAAGAAATGCAGCAACCCAGATTATAAAGTTGCAGTGCTTTAAGCCGTAGGGGGGAAGTACTAAGCAGATATGAGATAGTATATTTTCCGTGACCCTAAATAAATATTATAAATGGAGATATGTTATGTAACTGAAATAAAAGGAAGTTAATACTACACTCACGTTATTTATCGTGCGATTACGTGCATCTGTATTGTTTTAAGTTTCCACTGGTGTTTATTTCTGCTGTGTTTAGAGATATTGCTAGTGTGCCTTTTGCTGAAAATATTTTACGTAATGTCACACGCGTTTTGAGATTGTTATCTTATATTAAGTACTCTAATTTAGATGCATTAACGTAAGAAAAAAGTTGATGTATCGCATTAATAAATGTGGAAATTATTTATTTACTAGATGCCATCCCGGGCTTGCCCGGCCGTACAATACGCATAATCCTGATGTTTATATTCATGCGCGTTTCTTAGTTATTATATAATCAATTGTCTATTGATAATTATATACACCGCGGAATAAAATCTCCGGTGAATAATTAAGGCACAAAAAAACTCTTTAAAAAATAAAGAAAAAGTTATGATAAATAAGTTCATCAAATTTTTATGTATGTCTTTACAATATTGTGTCATTTGCGCTTAACGATGAATGCTCAAAAAAGTAATCTCTGATTATTGTTTAGGTTATAAATCTGCAACCAGAACAATTATTTTGCGGCGGATTTAAATGACAGCCCTTTAGTTATCAGAAATTGAACAGATTAGTAAGAACACAATTAAAAAGAAATAGTGAAGTATTCCGGGCTTGAACAGGCATCATTCGATATGTAGTCGAATATTCTGCTATTAAGATACATCTACAGATTATAATAAATCTGTTGTCCTAAGAAGAAACGATTTGCTTGTATTTGTCATTTTCCTTCGTATGTGTAAGGAAAATATATGCCTTTAAAAATAGGCTTCCTTTTATCTATAAGAGAGAGGGTCAGCTTTTATGATAGGAATTTTTTTCGATTTAGATATTCATTTGATCAATTTATTTACAAAGCATATATTAGAACGCTGCTATTACATATCAGCAAGCTTTGAGTGAAATTTGCAAACTATCACACACATATGCAATAGTTTTAATTTAATAGTAGATAGTATATTCCAAAAGAAAGCACAACTTATTACAAACAACGGCCGTATAGATAAAAAAAGCAAAAGGATATCCAAGCACGTAATACACGGTGATGAGAATAATCTGTAAAAAATAAAAATGTTAGAAGACAATTGAATTGAATTAATGATTAAAACAACGTCAGTCCTTCGACATCAAAGTTAATAACTCTGACATATTCGTGGAAATATTTCTATTTAATATAGATTCTGTGGATTTAATTGCCGGCTTTTCGTATACTGTGTATATTTGAGAGAATGATTATATAATATAGTAGGTAGACCATAAGCCGCACAAATGTGATTGTTTACAAACCATGTATTCTTGGGCGTGTTAGGTGCGAGACTATATCTTCCACTGCTTAAATAAAAAATCTCGTAATACTTATATGATTCGCAACTCATTAATATCGAAATATCCATACAATAAATTATTACAATGTTAATTCAGAAAAACAGTTTATCTTTATGCAAGTCAAGTTTTAAATGAGAAATTATTTTAATACGTGCACGTGAATATTTTCCATATTTTACGTAAATAATAATAATATTTATTTATATTATGAAAAATAATTGTTGTATATAATTATATATCTTTATATGTATATATACTCGCTGTATTCTGCCACGCGTTGCTGGGGCTCAATTTGGTGTAATGGAAACATCTAAGAAAAAGAGAGAATGCATGTTTATTATAGTGTTAGTACAGCAATCCATACCAAAAGTGTTTAAAAAAATACGAAATGAAAAAAACAAAAACAAACAAAAAAATAGAATCTTGCAGAATCTGACCTGGACCTTAGGAGTTTCCATCAATCATGTCTTGGCTCGACCAGTAGTCAATAGAGTAAGCCGAATGTTGCAAACGTCGAAACGGTTGATCGAGTTTTTTCTTTTTTATTTTGTATTTTATCTATTTTTTTGTACTGAAAAATTTTACTTTTCAATTAATATTTTTGTGAGGGTTGTTACTATACACATAATCGAAAAGTTGTCCAAAAAACAAATAAATGAAAGCAAAGATAAGTACGGTGTCTACTTAACTGGATAATTTGTTAGTGTTTTTATTTAATGTAAAAGGTTTAATCAGCTCGGAAAAGAACACAGTAATTATCGATGTATTTGAAACAGACAAATTGTCGTGGACTCTGTTGAATATGTCAAGTTTTTGAAAATAAGTACAAAACTAAAAAAAAAAAAATACAAAAGTGTAAGAGACCCAACGAATATATGTCACCGTGAATAAATAGCCCAACCTCCCAATAATATGAACGGATTTTGGAATAAAAACCGATACTTCTCCATTGTAAAAATGGCATTAGGAATAAACATCCTCAATCTTCCCATGTTAAGAACGGCATTCACAAGAAAAAAACCTAACCTATTACTGTAAAATAACGGCTTTTAGAATAAATACCCCCGTTCTCCCCATGTAAAAACGGTTTTCAGAATAAACCACCGCTACCTACTAATGTAAATACTTGTGGAGTCGACCAAAAGTAAAAATTGACTTTGTTTAATTAATTAATTTTAAGCATAACGCTATTGAGTACAACGGTTTCAATAAAGAAAAAGCAATAATATTTTCTCATACAAAAACAACCCCGAAAAAAAAAAAAGAATGATTATTTTCGAGTTTGTTGAAATAAGTTTTATCAGAGGGGGGGGATTTTTACTTATGCTTTATTTCTTTGTCTTGCAAGTTGTTCTTCATCGGCAACACTAGCCTTAATTTCCTCGGCGACGCTGTCGCTCGGCATACTCCGATTGTTGACGCCATGTTCCAGGAAAAGACGGGCTTGCGCTGAGTTACGTCCGGATCACTCTCTGCATGAGTACCAAAGTTTGTTTAATATGGTAATAGTTGAGTACTCTTGCTTAATTTGACCCGAATTCTCGTGAATTACCGACAAACATGCATCAGGCAAGACCGGCAATTATCGGTATCAGCAGACTGATGAAAAAAAAAACATGGAAAAATACGAATCCGACTAATAAAAAAAAAACAAATACCTTGATCCATGAAAATAGGTTTATTTCATTTTAGCATTTATCGTTTTAATAATAATTAAAAGTTCCTACTTTCTTATGTAGAAACAACTGTGAAAAAACAGAAACAAAAAACTGTGTTCTAGCAATAATGTTTTGACGACGAAGATTATTTTGTCATGGTTTGTTTACTATTGTGTTTCAACTCAGAACACACTGTCTGCAGAGCAATTTGTTTTCACTTCAAACAAAAAAAAGGGCAAGGATTAAAGATGTAAAAATATAGAGGATATTTTTTTAAATGATCGATAGAAGCCGACAAATCCTGGTGTATGCACTGAAAAAGGTACCGAAAGTAAACAGCGGATAGTCACGAAGAATGTTGCCCGGTTGTTTGTCTAAAAGGGGTGGGGTAAAGTAAGGAATAAACGAACTGTGTAAATATAAAAAAAAAACAATGTTACACTTCAAGAAATTGGCAATACCAAAACTATACCAAAAGAACCTCGATAATAAACGGAAAACTGTTGAAACAAAAGACGTGTATGTGCTCGTGTGTAAGGGCGGTGTAAAGTAAAGAATAACCGATATATATATATATATATATATATATATATATATATATATATATATATATGTATATGTATATATGTGTATAACAATGTTTGTAAAGATGTGTATTTATGTGTATATATATGTTTGTATATATGTGAGTATAAATAGGTTTGTGTGTGTATATATATATGTGTGTATATATGTGTAGATATATATATATATATGTGTGTATATATATTTATAGGACTAGTTGTGTATATATGTATGTATATATGTGTGCATATATATGTGTATTAGTAGTTGTATATATATATATATATATATATATATATATGTATGTATATATGTGTGCATATATATGTGTATTAATATATATTTGTATACATGTATATATAAATGTATATATGTATATATGTATATATATATGCATATTTATGTATATATATATTTATGTATATATGTATATATATTTATGTATATATCTATATATATTTGTGTATATATCTACATATATATATATTTATATGTATATAGGTATATATGTATGTATGTATTTATATGTATATATATATTCATATGTATATATGTATATATATTTATATATATATATATGTTTATATGTATATATGTATTTATATATTTATATGTATATACGTATATTTATATGTATATATGCATATATATATTTATATATATGTATATATATATTTATATATATATATATATATGTATATATATATATTTTTATATAAATTTTATATTGATTTATATATATATATATTTATAAATATATATTTATATATATGTGTATATATATTTATATATATTTTTATATATCTATATATATATAAAAATGTAAAGTTGGTTCGTTCTAAAGAAATAAAACCATGTTTATACGTTACCAAAATTTTCAGACAACCCATATTTAGAGTCGAGGTATGTTTTTATGTTATTAAAATAAATTTACCTAATTAAAATTAAAATATTAAATAAAATAAATATATTTATTTATCGGTTCTGCGAATCTGTTCTGTTGATAAAACTGAACTTCCGGTTCGATTCATTTCACAGCCACGATTTGACGAAAGGTATTATTTTCTGTTAACTCGATAAGTAAAAAAAACAAAAACAAAAAACATATTTCATTTGTTTATCTTCCAATTTTTTTAATTTACACATCTTTTCTTTATTATATAAGGCAAAAAAAAAGTTTGTTGCTTGCTTTTGAGGTTTTTTTTCTATATAAGATTACTCATGCAGAGAGTGATCCGTGCTGAAATAATGTTATTATTTAAAAAGTCATTCTTAACATGGGGAGGTATGGAGGTTTTGTACCTATTCTGTACTTTAACCTTACAATTAAATAAAAAAAAATCGTAAAACGTTATTTAAACGTGGAAATATGATTTAAAAAATAGCGCGGCTCTCTGCATTAGCACCATTTTTATTTATTGTTGTTGTTTCACGAATTTTCGGCCAACTATTCCTCTGGCCTTCATGAAAAGAAGTCCTTTCATAAATGTTCAGTAACTTTTTCCTTTTATTATTCTTAAAGAGTAAAACTTTTCTTATTCATGAAAGGCGTTAAGCCTACGTAAATAAATAAATGTTTGTACACGTGACAAATTATCAATAAATGGTTTAGTTACTTTTTTTAAAAAATGTAAAAGTGCGAAAGGCGACGTTACGTTGTACAAACATTACTCCCATGCTTAATTTCTATACTTATAGGTTTTTGGAATTTTTTTTCACTGGATTATTATTGATTGGACACTAATTAAACAGATTATTAAAAAAAATGTAAAAAAGAAATCATTATTTCGACATTTGAAAGTGGTGATGTGCTCACTTTTTAGTTATAACGTTCTGATAAATCAGTCACCCATTTGGTAAGCAATAAAAACGCGGTATATCAAAACCATAGAAAGTAAAAAGAATGAGTCTCTACCGCATTTGTAAGTCAGAAATATATTTGTTTCTCAAAGAAAAAAAAAATAGAGAGAACAGGACTTTTTTAATTGTTTTCATGAAAATAAAGTTTCGAGATTTTTATTTTTTTTTTACTTATCATAACAAAAAAAAACACACAGTTTGTGTGTGTGTTTTTTTTATTGTTTTTGTGAAAAGTGAGTTTTTTTTCAAAACTTTTGTTTTGTTTCTTTTTAATTTTTTAAAAATATTATAAATTTCACTAACATGCTGGAGAAATGTTTTATAATTAGGTATGTTTTTAGATTAGGTCCACCTCCACAATTTTCCTTTCAATGACGACATTTATAGGTTTCCGAGTATGCTGAACACGCAAATTGCATTGAAATTGTGCGGAAATAAATAGTTGTATTATGCATTGTATTCTTCGGCGGCCATCTTTTTACGTGCACACGCGCCATAAACAAATACACACACGTAAAAAAGATGGCCGTCAAAGATTACAATGCATAATACAACTTTTTATATCTTGATAACTACTTATTTCTGCAAAATTTCGATGCGATTTTCGTATTCAGCATAGTCGAAAACCATTTCAAGTCGTCATTTAAAAGAAAATTGAGGAGGTGGAGTGGACCTAATCTAAAAATTTACCAATAATTTTTAATCCCGTACGCCTCCCGATACATTGCTTCGTCAACATGCGACCATTTTATATCTCCCGAAGACACTTCGGTATTTAGAAAAAAAATAAATAAATAAAAAGTGACCGATTTACCAGAACGTGGTAACTAAAAAGTGAGTATCCCTTTCAAATGTTGAAATGATTTTTTTTTCAATTTTTTTTCATAATCTGGTTAGTGTTTAATCAAGAATAATCCAGTGAAAAAATTTCAAAAAACCTATCAGTATAGAAACTCCACCACGTAAGTAAATAAATAAAAAAATGTTACTTGCGCATGCGTAGCAGTATCAGAATTTTTGTAGGAATTTTTGACACCCCTAACACGAAACTGCGAATACAATATAAACATCTCGGAATTTCTCTGTTAAAAGTGGGTTATTTATTTTATTTATGGATAATACTTCCAATATAAACTATTACAGATGTTTTAAATGTAACAGAAATATATTTTTTTAAGACATTAATGAATTTTTCGAACTCAATATTTTTCAATTTTTAAATTTTAAAAATCTATCAAAATTTTTCTATTGATTCTATTTTTACGATATTTTCAGGGTCAATGTGAAATTTTATGTTCTTTCCAATAAATCGAATATAATATTTTAGACAAACGATTTTTTTAAATTCACGAACCCCCCATACCAATTTTTAAGTGTCTATTAAAAAGTAAATACTTAATTTAGTAACCCGAAAGTAAATATTTAATTTACTCACAAATTGAAGAGAAAAGGTCAATACATAATATATTCAAATTAAAAAAAAAAAAACATAGTGTTCTTTTAGAATTTTACCTGTAAAGTTTGAAGTTTAAACCCTTTTTTTAATTTGTTTTTTCTTTTTTTTTAATGGAACCTTGGTCCTTGCTCCTTTAATTGACAAAAAAATTAGGGCTTGAATTACATTTTTCGAGGAGTTATAAGCTTGGAAAGACAGGGGTCGAATAATTCACGCCTCCCATTTTGTAAATGTCTAATAATAATCAATTTAGAACCCGATAAGTACATACTTATTTACTCACAAATTGAAGAGAAAAGGTCAATACATAACATAATATATTCAAATTTAAAACAAAAAAACATAGTGTTCTTTTAGAATTTTACCTGTAAAGTCCGAAGTTAAAAAACCTTTTAAAAAAAACACGTGTTTTTAACTTTTTTTTTAATGAAATCTTGGTCCTTGCTCCTTTAATTGAAAAAAAAAATTAGGGCTTGAATTGCATTTTTCGAGGAGTTATAAGCTTGGAAAGATGGGGTGGAATTATTCGCTATTTTCACGAAATTTCTGGCACTGCTACTAGGGGGGTACTCAGGGAACGACCATTAAATAATTCTGCGGGTCGCCATGGAACTCAACGCCCAAGGAGTATCAAAATAGTTTTCATGATCAGAAGAATTTTTTTTTCCGAAAAGTGGGTGATCACTTTTTCATCTAAATTTAACTTAAAATGAGCACCCACTTTCTAGCCATCTGAGGAAGGGGCATTTATTTTCGTGTTTATTGGCTTAAAGGTTTTTTACAAGGCAGTTTGGTACGCGAATGCATATTTAACAGTTTTCGTTTATGTTCACGCATAGCATAAACAAAGGCTACGTCTGTGAAATGGAAAATAGTCCCAGAGTTCAGGGGTTAATACCATGCAAAAGAAATCAACAAGACTTTTAAGCCAAGAAACACACAGAAAGAAAAAAAATAGCATCCATTTTTTTCTATCGGATTCATTTGCTGTTTTTATCGAAAACTATTTTCCCCCGGATTTTTTATATAATTTTCCATTAAGGGCTGTGTGTCTCACGTTCGTAAATAACAATTTTTTTTTTTTTTGTAGATTTTGGTGTGTTAAAAACGAATCTGCAAACTGTTTCCGTCACGAAAAAATAGTTTTTATGATATGAAGAAATGACTTTTTCGAAAAAGTGGCGATCACTTTTCCATGTAAATTTAACTTAAAATGAGCACCCACTTTCTAGCCACCTGAGAGAGGGGGGATTTTCCCATGTTTATTGGCTAAACAGCTTTCGTTTATGCTTACGCATAGCGTAAACGAAGGCTACGGCTGTTAAATGGAAAATAGTCCCAGAGTTCAGGGGTTATTACCATGCAAAAGGAATCAAACAAAAAACTTTTTAGCCAAGAAACAGAAAAATGCCCCTCTCTCAGGTGGCCATAAAGTGGGTGCTCATTCTAAGTTAAATTTACATTGAAAAGTGATCACCCACTTTTCGAAAAAGTAATTTCAGGAATGTCATGAAAACTTTTTTTTTGCTACGTAAACGGTTTGCAGATTCGTTTTTAGCACACCGAAATCTACAATAAAATATTTCGTCATATATGAACGTGAAACGGGCCTTAAAGTAAAATAATACCGGATTTTTTTGAGCAGATTTGCCGTTTAGTTGTACAAATATCCTCACACCAGGTAATCACTAAAAGGGATTTTTAAAAGTCGTCACCTGTATCGAGCAAAAGTTTAAAACCACCGATTATATGCCAGCCTACATCATGGTAACATATATTGAGTGAGTTCCTAACAGTATTTTTAGTTTAAACTCATTTTCCCAAAATTTCCCCAAACTTAACATGTTCAATACAGTCTGCCGCCATTTGTATTTTTCAGATATACCGATAAACATTGAATGTTTTTGAACCGATTATACATTACATAAAAACAC
This sequence comes from Euprymna scolopes, assembly GCF_053919585.1. Lineage (NCBI taxonomy): Eukaryota > Metazoa > Mollusca > Cephalopoda > Sepiida > Sepiolidae > Euprymna > Euprymna scolopes. Next base: position 128,408,896 of record NC_136492.1, read on the forward strand.
TAAAATCTTATCCAGTAAGGTAGAACACTTACTTTTCTTGCATTTGATAACATTTATTTGTTATATTTTTATTTTTTGACAACTTCTTTGTATCTGTGTTTAGTAATATAAACCCTTTTCATTTAATGTAACGTTTAGTCGGCTCGAAATACAGTGTTTATTAGTGTATTTGAAAGCTACAAATGTTGGTGGACACTGTTGATTACTTTAAGTTAGAGAAAGTGAGTTAAAACTAAAAACACTATACAAAATACTGTCAGAAACCTATCCATTATGCCAGCCTATGTCATGGTAACATATGTTCGGTGAGTTTCAGACACTGTTTTGTATAGTTTTTAGTTTTCAACTTACTTTCCCAAACTTAACGTATTCAACAGAATTCGCGACCATTTCTGGTTTTTGAGCCAATTAAACATTTTACATTACATAAAAACACTAAACAATTATCCAATTAGGTAGAAACGTAAATGACCTTACCTTGGCTTTCCTTTATTTGTTTTTGGACGACTTTTTCGAATCTGTGTATAGTAACCCCCCTCCTCCCACCACCAACCAAATATTAATTACTACATCACATTTTTTAAAACAAAAAAAAAGCATTTAGCGTTTCAGCATTTTTCCTA